>NW_025544787.1:779576-797364 GCF_000003525.1 Blastomyces dermatitidis ER-3
CTTGAATGAAAGCTCAGACTCTGTATTTTTCTTTAAGAAATAAGATGAACTATCTCTGATATTATATATTTATAAAAGATTAATCTACTGCAAGTCACTGCAATCTCTGACTCTATTATAATAAAAAGGCTCTTATGAGAGAGTTTAGAGTTCAATCTTTTCTTAATTACATTACTTATTTTCATCAAATGATTGAATAACTTTCAATAATAAATTAGAGATAATAAGTCAGCTATCTGATATATCTGAACTGATTAAAAGACTTAATTCATCAACTATATATATAGTTTCAGATATTTTAAATAGAATAATAATCACTGTCTATATCACATCTCTCTGTTTAAGCAGATAGAAGTTATAAAGCTGTCTATATCTATTACAGAGATAGCAGTGATTTTCATGAGTGCTCTTATAATAAGTAAGTTATCAATTTAGCATACAACAGAAGAAGAAAGATTACTGACACTTATAGCAGAGTGCTATATCTGCAGAGACTCTTATTATATTAATCACTATCTTAAAAAAGAGAAGAACAGTGATTATTCAGTAAATTAAGTTGAACTGAAGAGTACTGAAGAAGATAATAATGAGCTGCTGAATCTAGATCTCAGTCTAGATTTCAATAGTGAGTCAGAAAAATAATCAGTGAAATAAGTACTGAGAAGCTCATCTCATCTACAGACATTTTCTCAGATAATTATTAAAACATCTTTAATACTGATATATATGTGATTGCAGTGTGTGATATCTCTATAAGTGATTGAGAATATATTAGCAGATTATAGTATTTATCTTACATCTTTCTCATTATTTCTGTCATTATGTTACAAGACAATCTCTCTGTTTATATAAATACAGACATAGATATATCACTTATTAATATAATAATAGTAAATCTATTCTTCTCTTATTATCAACTAATCTCTATACTGCATAATCAACACATGAGCATTTGAGAAGTTAGCTCAGAAGCTGATGAATCAAATCTATTCATAATAATAAATCTTATCTTGAGAGTGAATGATAATTCTCTTTTCATTGTTAAAGATAAATTTCATTTAGTGTGATATCTCAGATGCAATATAATTATAGCTAATAATATATTATTATTAATAAAAGCAACTATCAATGTTCACAGCAAGCTTGTTACATTTCACAGAAGATATTTCATAAATATTAAGATTATCAGAGATACTATTCATGTGAGTAGATATCTGTCAAACTCACAGCTGTCTCAGCAGTGAAAGAAGATTATTATTTATACTGTTAATACTGATATTATTCATCATTCTGACTGAGAAGATCCTCTATTTTCTATCTCATACATTGAATTACATTTGACAGATGTGAAAGACTAGAATAATCTGCTTCAAATTCTCACAGCAGACACTCTCACTAAGTAGATTCAAGTAGATATATCAGATCACTGAGTGATAGAAGACTGAGCAGTCATTTAAGCAATTATTAACTGATATCACAAACTATTTAACTTTAGTCTAGACTTATTTTTGAACAATGTTAAGATATCACTGTAATTCATTGATAAGAGTAACTTTTTCAGTCTGAAACAGAGACTCTATTCTCTGTTTTAAAGAGATTATGAAGCTGCTGATCAGATTCTGAACTCACTTCTGTAAGATAGAAGAATTGAATATATTCTTCTCAGAGACAGAAACTTCATTACTTCATCTGTCTTTGTAGTCTGACTTAGAGAAAAGTCAAGAGTGATGATTGATTTATGAAAAGTAAATACACACTTACTTCTCAATATATATCTTCTACTGATATAATAAGATGTGTTGCAATCACTCAGTGATTCTACAGTATTCTTATTTATAAATATTTATTAAGACTTCTTTCAATAAGCAATTGAACAGAGTGATTGTTTTAAAATTATATTTATAATCTTATACTAAGATCTTGAATGTTTTACAGTTACTATAATGAGATTGACAACCTTATCTAAGTTCTTTCAATAGTGTATGAAGAAGATTCTAGTGAAATTTCTATAGTGATTTATATTAGTCTATGTAGATGATATCATCATCTTCTCTTACTTACTGAATGAACATCTTCATTATATGCAGTAAGTCTTTACAGCTCTCAAGATGTCTGAGATAATAATGTCATTAACTAAATGTTATTTTATGTACTTCTCAGTGTGTTTGCTGAGTCATTATATCAGCTGACTAGACATATCTAGACTGACTGCTGAGATTATGAATTTCATGTTTGATTTCATTTGGTCTGATTTCATACATTTCTTAGTGTGAATCCCGCTGGGACTAATCATTAAATAAACATGTAAAGTGACTATATATCAGATCTCAAAATGAAACCATGACTTGAAAAAAATGAGAAAGTGATCTCATTTGGTTTCATTTAGTCTTATTCTTGGCATAAAGTTACTATTTTTAGACATTTTAAGGTTTTTTTTAGACTATTTTTAATTTTTTAAAAAGTAACGCTTTTTGATAACACTCAAATGAGATTTAAAGTCATTTAAAGCAATAAAAATAATTTAAATTGAGAAGTGGAAATCATGATCTCATTTGGAAAATGTGACAAGAGTAGACAGTAAGTCTCACTGAGACAGTATAAGACTACTATCTAATGTTAGAACTGTGTAATGAGATCTGTTGAATTGGCAATGAAACTATCAAAAATTCTGGTCCTGATCTCAGACACGGTCACACAGTCAGTCTAGACATATCTACTTAAGAAGAGAAAGTAGCTGCTATTACTAATCTAGTCTTCTCTATAATACTCAGAGAACTAGAAGGAATTGTCAGTCTCTTCAATTATTATCATAATTTTGTCAGTTTTTATACAGATCAGATAAAAGTATTAGAGACTCTTAAGATTAAGTTACTGTGTAACAGTTCAAAAACAGGTCAGAAAAGAGTGTCATACACAGCTAAGACTAAGTTGATAAGATTTGAGAACTCACTGCAGTTTCACACTCTGCTCACAGAAGTCAGATATTTATTTAACATAGTAAAGTAAGTCTTGATAAACATCTTCACTCAGACATATTCTGACTTTAAATGTTTCTTTATATTGTATGTTATTATTATTATTATTATTCTTCCATTATACTCATATGCAAGCGGAGCTTATGATGAGTCCTTGTGTGATGTTAAATACAGGTCAAGTGTTGATTATACAGGAGGAAATACAGGTGTTGAGACCACACCAAGATAACAAGAACATAGGAAAATACAAAGAAGTGACAATTAGATACATGCGATAATAACTTCCCAGCTCAGGAATATAGAGCGATTCATTGAAGTGATTTGTACACCTCTGTATTTATTAGAAACCTGAGGTGCTTCAGTTCCGGATTTAATGTATCCCCTGCGGGTTTCGAACTCACACACCTTGGTTTCCCAAGCCAAGGTGCTACCAGGTGGCCGCATTAACCATTCGGCCACCGGGGCTCATATTGTATGTAAACACCAGTAAATAAAAAGATATCAGAGTAGCTCTATATTAAGTCAGAATGAATAACATTGAAAGATCTGTTCTATTTCTCTCTTACTGATTAAGTACAGCTGAAAAGCATTACTGAGCAACTGAATTGAAGTGTCTTGAACTTATATAAGCTCTGCAGAAATTACTGCAGTATTTAGACAGTAAGTTTACAGTTGTTATGAATTATGTCACTCTTATGTCTGCTTTTCAGTCACTGATAATAGGTTATTGTAGCAACTGACTGATGAATTGAGTCTTAGTTCTAAGCTTGTATCTCTCATAGATAACAATCTGCTATTGTAAGAACACTGTACATACTAATACTGACACTCTATTCAGATTGTACTGTCTAGATAATAATTCAGAAGAGATTCTCTCTGAAGAGTAGAAAAAAAATTTATCAGACTATTATCAATCAGACAGATGAATAAATGACAGATACATCTTCAGTGAAGATATGTATGATTTCAACTACAGTAATAGAGCTCACTGACAAATTTAAAAAGTAACTATACTGAGATATTCTCTGTGACTCAGTATTGAGAAAGATCTTTCACAAGGTCAGTCAGAAAGAGTGATATCAGTTATTTACAGTGTGAGACAGACTATTGTTCTTTGAAGAATCATGTCTCTGTATTCTCAAATTGCTGATGTGAGATATCATCTGTATATGTCACAACACAGCAGATCACTCTGACCTTCATTGAATGAAAAAAATCTTATTTACTAGTTCTTCTTTCTTTCTCATGTCTGAAAGAGAATTCTGAATCATCTATTATAATGTCTCAATTATCAACTAGTTAAATCACTGAATCACTCATCAGAGAGTAAATTACATCTCATCTCACTCTTAAAACAGCTGTTTGAAGTTCTTTCAATTGATTTTATTACAGAATTATCTGTGAGTGATAATTGTGATACTATATTAACAGTTACAGATAAATTTTTAAAAACAGTAATTCTAATTATAGAACAGAAATGATGAGATGCTTTATAATAAGTGAAAGACTTCTATAAGAAGATAGTCTGTCACTGACAGCTCTCACTGATGATTATTTCAGATAGAGATCTTAAATTTACATCATAATTTTAAAAGTTAGTTCTTCAACTTATGAAAATTAAGATATGAATGACAACTGTCTATAATTTTCACTCAAATAATTAAAATGAGTGAATTAATCTCACAGTTGAAGTCATATTGTGAACACTTCTTATAGATAAATATGAAGCAAATTGAACTGTTCTGTTTGAATAAGTGAAAAGAGTGTTGAACTCAGTAGCTGTATAGTCAGTAATGATCTCTCTCTTTGAATTACTCACAGATGTAAAGTCTAGATAACTGTCATTGAACAATGAGAAAGCTCTACTAGATATAGCTGAGTTCATTACTGTATAAGATGCAGTGTGATAAGACATTCTTGACTCATACACTCTGATAAAAGCTAGAATGACTGAGTTCTTTGATTAATTTCATTCTCAATTAACTATTCAGATTGATAATTGAGTCTTCTTGAACCTCACTCAAAAAGCTCAAAAGAGCTATACATTAAAAGAGACATTCAAGCTATCACTCTTATAAGTAGGCTCATTTCATGTTCTTCAGAAAGTATCAGATGCTGCATTTTAATTAAAACTATTAACTGATTGATAAATGCACTCAATAATCTTCATTATTCATCTGAAAAAGACTGTGTTAACAGAAGCAGATATGAAGTACTCATCATCAGAATCAGTACTTGTTGATGATCAGTTATAATTTGAAGTTGAAAACATCATAAGAAAGTGTACAGAGAATGATAAGACTTATCTTCAGATTAAGTGAAAGAGATATGAAGACCTGATTTGAGAGTCTCTTAAAGTTATCATATAAGACACTCTGTATCTGATCAAGGTCTTTATGATCAAGAAGCCTCACAGTTGACTGAGTAAATGATAGAAAGAAAAGTAAAATAGAAACAGAGTGAAAGAAAGAAAGAAAATATATTATAATCTAATTTTAGCTATTGAATGAGAAGATAAAGAAAATAAGAAAATTATTATCTTTCACTCTTTTCATCATTTCACTCTGTCTCTTCTTATTAATCATCTTCAAGCTCTTTCTGCAGCTTGACCTTCTACTCAGTGAGATATGCATCTTAAAATGCAACATCTGCTGATAACTTCTCATTCATAAGATCACTGAAATGCACCTCACTGAGCAACTTAAAGAAATAATTATTAGTCACAGTATTTCTCACAGCTGAAATCATATTGATAAACTCAGCTATCTTATTCAGTTTCTTTCACATGATCTGAACAGTGTTCAGATTATACTTGTCAAGATTAGACAGCTATCTCAGCATCTTCAGATCTTAAGCTCTATAATTGATTATACAGTCTTCAGAAGACAGAATCAATGACTGTTATACACTACTTATCTTGATCTTATTGATCATCTTAGCAGAGGTTGAATAACTTGTCTTTGTCTCATCACTCATCTTCACAGATATTGAGATGTCTTACTCACTGATTTAAATATGTTTCAAGAGTTTCAGTGCAATCAGACTCAATATCTTATACTTGAAAAGTGTAGATATTCTCTTCATTGAAACTATAGTTAAATCATTCTTCTTCTCTGTATCACTGATCTTAATAATATCATCAACATTCATCTTCTCAGCTGCAGTCTTTTCAAATTCAGATACACTCTCTTTAAATAGCAAGTTATTCACATTTCATCTGAGTTTATATCAGTTATGATAATTTAAAGAGTAGTGAGACTTCTTATTTCTTCACTAATAGTTAGTATAAGTGTTATATTCTTGTCATGTCTGTTTATTATCTGTAGAGATAATCACATATTTCTTGAATCATCTCTGATTGTAAGAGGCCTACGCCGAATAGATCAGTATTATATTAATAGGTCTTATATAACAAAGATAAAAAACATTAGAGAAGAAAAGAAAGAGAAAGTGCGAGAATCAGTGATTGAGGTAAATATTTATACATGTATGTGGTGGTGTATGTGGTGGAGCTTCGGGGTGAAAGAATATACACGTGTTCGTAGCAGCTGAGAATCAGTGATTGAGAATGACCAAGAATCAGAGTGTATGCTACACGCGTTTGTAGCAGCTGTGAATCAGTGATTGAAAGTGGCTGAGAATCAGAGTGTACACTACATGTGTTCATAGCAGCTGTGGATCAGTGATCAGGAATGAAAGAATCTATGAAGTGTAATAAAATAGTCTATATAATTGATCAGGCGCAGCTCATCACATTAGTCCTCTCTTTTCAGAAGCAGTTCTCATCAGTCAAGAGCTGCTGTTTCAGATAACATGAAACTCAGAGTTCAGGTCAGTTGATTGTAGCTAACTCATTTCATCAGATATTGTCAGTCACAGCTGTGAGATCTCTCATTGAGAATATCTTCAATCTCTCACTCAAGCTCATTATCTTCTTCTATAATGCCTGGCAGCTGTCAGTCAGAAGTCAGCTGAGAAGAGAATGAATCAGTGACAGTGTGACAGAGCAAGCTTGTGTGAAATACATTATGAATCTCTGATAATGTGTCAAGATGATAGTTATGACTATCTAGAACTTCTATCACTTTATACCTGGTATGACAGTAGTCTAGCATATAAGATGAATATGTGATTCATATGTTCTTGAGATTCAATTATACAAGATCTTCTATCTTATACTGCTCTGCAGAATCTCATTGAATGTTGATTTGATCTTCTTAATCTTGTTTTATAATTGTCATGAAGATCTCTGCTCAGTTACAGATATCTCAGAGCTTTGTTACTATATTATCAGTGATCTGAATCAGACTGTGAGAGTTCAGTGTGTATTATGTGATCTCTAGAAGATTCAACACTTTCATATAATATCTGTGTGTAAGAAAGAACAGGCTTACATCTATTGAAATGATATCTCAACTGTTGATAGTGATCTCTGCATGTAGAAGAAGGTCATGTCAATCATCTTATAAGTGATTACAGAACTTATGAAGAGAATTCTTTACAGTCTGAATTATTCATTTTAATGCATCATCAGTCTTGAGATGATAGACAGTTAATAGACAGCATGTAATCTTGAGAACTTGACAGATTCTTGTTCAGAAAGTGCTTATAAATTGATAACTCTGATCTGATACTATTGATCTCAGTAATTCATGCATCTGATAGAATGAACTCTGTAAGAAGGCTTCAGTGACTTGTTCAGCATTCATCTTATTACAAGATTTCAATATTACACTCTTACTTAGTCAGTCAACAATGACTAGAATGTTTCTGCAGTTCTTACTCTCAGATAGATTAATAGTAAAGTTAATCACTACATCTTATCAGATTCTATCAGAGATATTGAGTGATTTCAGTAGATCTTTTCTACAGTTCTTTCATAAGATAATAGAAGAACAGTGATTGCAGTTTCAGATGAAGTGTCTGATACTGTTTAATATCTCAGATCAGTAGAATTCTCAGAAGATCATTCTATACAGTTATTCACAGTATTATTATTATTATTATTATTATTATTATTCTTCAATTATAGATGTATGCAGTCAGAGACTATGACATCTACCTGAGAACTTTAGTTCTCAGGGTTTTTTCTATGTCTGTAAAGTTAACTATTATACATTCATCAATTTCAGATATGCAAAATCAGAAAATTCCAGCTCAGAATACAAAAACTGTTTACAAATTACAGTGTTTTAACATCTTTTGATACTTTGAAACCATTTGACAATATCATGACAAAAGAAAAGAGAAAAAGAACACAGTCTCAAAGATAGACACATTAAATAAATAGATAGAAAGAAATTGAAAGAAAAAAATAAAGAAAAAGATAAAGTAAAGAGAGACTATAATAAAACAAATTATTAAAAGAGAGTGTATAGCTGTTTTAACAGACTATATCTGATTAATTTCCTTCTCTTCATACTCAGATAATTCTGAATTTAGTCATTTTCTTGTAGCTGCTTGAGTTTCTGATAGAAAGTCTATTAAGTATTTAATTCCTGTCTCAGTTGAGAATAAGAATCTCATATTTAATTGATTTAGATCATACTTCTCTTTCAATCTGGCTCTGAGACTATTGTATAATGCACAGTGCATTACAATATACTCAGAATTCTCATTTGTATTGCAGAATGAGCATTCTATTGAGTCAAATCTATCATCAAATCTTTGTATATAAGATTTGAAATAGTCATGTCCTAGTTTCAGCTGTATTATAGATGAGAATATTTTCTTTTTACATTTAATTGAACAAGATTTTCACTTGGGTTTTGTTTCAAATCTTGAATAATGTATACTCTTCTTTTGTTTCTGTCAGCTTTCATTTCACTTATCTAAACAAGATTCTTTTATTTTTCTCTTTATAAAAGACCAGAACATAATTTTTTGAATAGATCTGCTTAATTCTGCACCCTTTTTTGCAGCTGAATTAGCCAATTCATTATCATGAATATTCATGTGAGCAGGAACTCAGTGCAGATGAATTATCAGCTTTGATGTTCTTCTCTTTTGAATTTTTAAAACAGAGTTTAAGATCAGTTCAAGATTCATTTGATTATTATAAATCTGACTATTTCTAAGTCTTTTTAAAGCAGCTTGACTATCAGAGAATATTCATATCTCTTTCAAACAATTTCCTCTTTTATGAGATTTTATTTCAATGAGTTTGAAAGCTTTCACTATTACAAATAGTTCAGCATCAAAGACTTCACATTCAGAGCCTAGATTTCAGAAATCTGAGATAAAATTAATATTATCTTCAGTATAAGCAATGCCTGTGCCTAATCTATTCAAGTTCTCATTTTTTGAGCCATCTGAATAAACTAGAATAGAGTCTTTTATATTGATTGTAGAAATTCTCTTCAAATGCTGTTCATATTCTTTCTCTTTTAATAGTTCACTTATTTGTAAGTCTATAAGAGATTCAAGCTTTTCTCTTCAGAGAGATAACTTCTCATGATCAACTTTTTCAACATTTAAAGAAGAAAATTGATTTTTAATCAGAGAGTATAGTCTGTACAGTTGAGAAGACATTTTCTTTGAAGAATTATTCTCATTTCAATCAAGAAATCTATTTCAATTCAGTTCATTTCCAGAGTTAATTGATGAAAATGAAGAAGAGACTCTTTCTCTGATTATATGATTTGAGCTCATCTTTACAACTCTCAGAGCATAGTTTATACAGGCCTTTTCAAATCTAATAGCAGAAGAAGGAATTGAAGCTTCAATTTCCATTGCTTTAATAGAAGATGATTTAAATACTCTCAGAATTCTTCTTAAGACTCTGTTTTGCAGACTTTGAAAGAGTTCAGTGAAATTCCCTTGATTATTTCATCAAACTTGAACTTCATAATCAGCTACTGATGTAATACAGGCTATATATAACTGTCTCATAGTCTGGAAGGATAGACCTCTCTCTGTATTTGATAGTCTGATTATATTGTTCAATAGTCTTTCTGCCTTGACAGTTCTTTGTTGAATGTGATATTTAAAATTCAACTTAGAGTTTAATCATACTTCTAATCATTTGACATTTACACTGGGTTTAATCTCTCTATTTAAAAGAGTTAGAGATAGTTCTTTCTCATTGAGTCTAGAAAAGAAATGAATTAACTCAGTTTTATTCATATTAAATTAAATTTAATTAATATCTGTTTTAACAAAGATTTTCTTTACAGCTTCTTTAATTACTTTTAAATTCTCTTTGATAATTTTTGAGCTGTAGACTAGATCAATATCATCCACATAACTTGAAGATCACACTATTCTCATATTTCTATTTTTGAATAGATATGCAGTGTATATTGCAAATAAAATGAGTGAGATTGAAGATCTCTGTGATACTTCTATTTTTATCTCAGTCTTGTCTTGTTTCATTTCATCAAAGAAGAGTTGTATAATTCTTTTAGATATAAAACAGTTAACTTATTTTATTAGAGAAAGTGACAGTTTTAATATCTTCAATGTCTGAATTAACTTTGACTTTGAAACATGATCAAATGCTTTCTTTATATCAATAAAAACTGCAGTTGAGACCAGACTCTCATGTTTTGCTATTTAAATATTATAAACAACTGAGAGAACAGTGTCAATTGCAGAACACTGTTTTCTATCTCTCATTTGTTCACTGAATAAAAGAGAATCATCTATAGAGCTTATAAAAGATAGTTAAGTAGCTATTATCTTTTCTAAAACCTTTTCTAAACAGTTCAATAGAGATATTACTCTATATGACTTAGAAATTGAAGTTTTTCTATTAGGTTTTGCAAGAATCACTTCAGTGGCTTCTCTCCAGCATTCAGAATGATATTCATTTTTCAAGAGATTGAAAAAGAGCTCAAAATATTCATTCTTTAAGTAGGAATATATATTTTGAATAATCAAGTGATTAATTGAATCAGAACCTGCAGCAGTTTTAACAGAACTTGAGAAGATAGCTGACTCTAATTCATCTTGTGTAAGATCAGGTCATTTCCAGTCATTTTCATCAATATAGTTGAGAAGTGATATATTCTCTTTCTCTGAATCTGAATCTGAGTCTGATGAGTTCTGAAAGAGAATTCTCATGAAAGCTTGACATTTTTTCTCAAAAGAGTTTGCTGTATATGATTCATTCTGAAACTCATATTCTAAGACTGAAAGTTTTGCTACACTTCTTGTTTTAGTATAGTTAAAAGCTTTAAAAATTTTCTTTCCTTATGCTTCTTCAAGAAATTTATTCCAGCAGTCTGTTTTAGCTCTTTTAATATCTGAAAAATATTCATTTCTGACAGCTTTGAACTCTTCATCAGATATTACATCATTTTTTCAATCTCTTCTAACAGTAGCTAATTCTTTCCTTTTAGATGAGATATTCTCATTTCATCAAGGTTTTAAATACTCAGAAGATTTTCTTTTTGAAATATTATCTCTAACACTTGTTAGAATAATAGATGTAATAAGCTTCACTCTATTCTCAAGCATTTCATTTGAGATATCTTGATCAGAATTCCAATATAGCTCATTCTGTCTTTCAGATTTTAGCAGTTTTATACTTTCTTCAACTACTTTTCAATCAGCTTTTTCAAAGTTATACTGATTAGAGAGAAGAGGATTTTCACTCATTTATTTTTCACTCAGTTCAATATCAAATTGAATAATCTCATGATCTGATCCTGATGTCTCATTTGAATTAATAAACCAGTTTATAAGTCTTCTTTTCATTAGATTTTGTGACATAAAGGTTAGATCTATAATAGACTTCTGTTTCATGCCTTTTCTAAAGAATGTTTGTTGATCAGACTTATTAATCAAATCTATTGAATGCTCAAAGGTTCATTCAATCAGATTATCAGCTCTCACTGCTCTCTTGCATTCTGAATTTCATCAGGGATGATATGCATTGAAATCTCCTGCAATTATAGAGTTTCTTGATGAAGTTATGTTCAGAAATCCTCTATCAATTGTCCAGATATTGTTATTTTTCTTCAATGACTTTTCATTATAGATATTTATAAGCTGTATAGTATCAAACTCATTTTCTTTATCTATAATATCACTCACCAGAATATCAGAGTCAGACATGATATCAAATCTTAGATTAAATTAATATCTTGATCTCTTTCTTTCATAGATCACTACTCTTGACTTTATCTCAGACTTTTAAGGTAAAAAGCAGTAGTAGCTTGAATGAGAAATAACATATTTTTGCTCAGCATCAAAATTCGGCTCCTGAAGCAGTATAAAATCAACTTTTTATTCAAATGCAATTTGAAGACAAGAATAAATACAATTTGAGTTTCTATCCACATTATTTTAAATAAATGTGATTTTTGAAGAGTTTTTAAACTTTTTTTATTGTTTTTGTTGTATATTCATACTAAAAGAGAGTAGAGTAGAATCTAATCACTATTATCAGATAGTAGATTATAACTGTTCTGAAAAGTAGAAATCTCAACTACTTGCATTATATCTAGTTTATTATCAGAGTCATTTCTCAATTCTCTAATCTTAACAGAAGTTTAAGAATTCAAGTTCTGTTTACATTTAGCTGAAGAGTTGAAGTTTGAAGACTTAGATAGTTGAGAGTTTCTTCTTTTTAAGCTTGCAGTTGTGAGTTTACTGGCTTGACTCTTCTCTTCAGTTCTAGATTGACTTTGAGCTTCATCTTTTCTCCAGTTCTTTTGAGTTCTAGAAGCAAACATACATTCTTTTGAGCTAGATGCATGTTTTTCTTTGCAATTAGAGCACTTAAGCAGAGTATGTTGACAAATTTCACCTCTTTTTGAGCATGTTTCACATTTATACTCACTAGTTTTGTGATCTCTGGCACAGAATGCACATTTTGAGTCTCTAAAACATGAGATTGTAAAGTGTCCATATCTTTGACAGTTTGAACACTGTGTTTGAGCTTTGAGGTTCATTCTTGAGTCTTTGTATTCATGAACTCTCATTTTCAAACCTGCTACTCTTACTTCAGAGATCTTTGACTGTTTAAGTGTTTTTATATATACTAGAACAGAGGCATTTCTCCTGCTTTATCTGAACTTAATTGAATTTAGTCATACAGGCTTCTTTCTCAGTTAAATAGAGTTGTATTCTTTCAATTCATTTTTGAGAAGTAGCATTTCTTCTTCACAGTCAAAAATTTCAACTGGAATATTATGAAGAATGAATTTATCTCACTTTTCATCTCTTTCAGATAGAATTATTGTGTTTAACAAAGATTCTACTGCTGACTTTCAGAGATTCTCATTCTGAATAAGGAATTCAGCACTGAATTCAGGCATTGTAGTCAGAATGATGGAGTTTTCAAAGAATGATGATTCAATTGAAGCTATAACTGGTTTTTGAACTTTAATATCAGTCATCAACTGAGAAAAGAACTGCTGATTAATTTCATTTCTGATTCTGAAAATGAGATTTGAGTTTAGCTTGTTTCTTTGCAGAATGTCCTGATTTGAGACTTTGAGAATAAGTCTTCTATTTCTGGAGATTTGAAAGTTTTTCTCTTTTTGCATTTTCTTTTTCACTTTTCTATGAATAGAGGCATGAGCAGTATTCTTCTCAGTTTTCTCAGGATTTTGAGCAGGTTTTGAGACAGCAGGTTTAGAGACAGCAGGTTTAGAGACAGCAGATTCAGCTGCTTGAGCATATGTTTTCTTCTGATTCAAAGAAGGAGAAGAAGAAGAAGTAGAAAAGAAAGAAGAGCAAACTGAAGAGTCAGTGATTGTATTAGAAATTTTCAAAGTTTTTTGAACTGTGTTTGAAATTCCAAGTTTGAACTTGATCACTTTCTGTAGTTGTCTAGCCTGAGCATGAAGAATTAACAGAACTTCTTCATTCATCTCACTCAGACACTGCTTTTCAAGAATTTTACTTGCTTTTTCAAGTTTCTGTATTTCAAGAACTTGTTGTTTCTCTATCTCTTCTTTCTTTCTTCTCTTCAGAATTTCAATCTCAGAAATAGTATTTGAGAAAGCATCTTTCTTCATATCAACTGAGTGTACTTTTGAACTCATTGTTCTTACTCAATGAAAAGTTGGTCAGACTAATTCAATTGAGATATTTATTAAACTCTTTTTGAATTGAAAAGTTGATCAGACTGTTTCAATTAAGAGGTTTCTAAGTCTGTTTTCAATTGAAAAAGTTGGTCAGACTATTTCAAAAGAAGAATCACAGACTTTTGTGTATAAAACATCTGATTTTTTTCACACTAGTTCAGTAACTAGGTTAGATTTTTGAAGAGAATCTAATAAACTAAAATTGATTTTTAAGATAAATCAATAAAATCTTTACAATCTCTTTCTTGAGATACAATGAGGAAAAGTATGATATCAATTGATAGTAAATCAGATGATATGACAGTTTTTGAGAGAAAAACTGACAAAAAATAAATCAATTTTTTGAAGAGAAATTGATTAAAACTATTCAATTTTATTCTAAATTATTCAATTCTTCTCACACAACAGGTGTGCAACTCAAATCAGTTAATAAAGAGTGTAAAAAAGAATTAAGTATTAATGAAAGCTCTTCAGCCACTGAAAAAGTAATTCTTACTTAAAAGAATATGAAATTATGACAGAAAACAACTCTGTTTTTAATTCTTTGTAAGAATATTGTATAAAACCCAGAGAAAACACCTTACTTTTTTAAGAGAAGTAAAAAACTATTTCTAAAATCTTTTTTTTGCATTAACTGCTGCAGAAGAATGAGATAGAAACTGCTAAGATATGCACTACTGTATATTCTCTATCAAGACTTTCTCTCTTCAGAGTCTTGATATTATAGAGAATATAAGTCTGTTTCTATATGATAATATAAATATTATCAGCAGGATGTAGAGGAACTGGTTATTTATATCTCAAAATAGAAGACTTTGTCAATGATTATATCAATATAGAGTTAATTCTCAAATTCAATAGAAATCTAGTATTGCTGTTCTCAATCTCTTGCAGAATCTATTGAATATTGAGATATTAAAACTAGATTTAATATATCTCACTGTGCAGGGATCAAAGGCTCAGTCAGACCTTGAGATATACTGATTTTATAGTTGTCATGTCTGCTGATTATGTATTGAGTACAGTTGCTGAGGTATCTTTTTGTACTTTTCTGTCGGGGATGGGCCAGATTGAGAGGGATGGTACGAGGGCGAGACTTGGCGTTGATGTCCAGATACACTGAAGACAGACCGCGGAGGTTGCACTTCAGAAGTGGCTGTTGGTTATGTGCTTGATATTATCGCTGAGGTATCTTTTTGTATTTTTCTGCCGGGGATGGGCCAGATTAGGAAGGGCGGTACAACAGTGGGACTTGGCATTGGTGTTTTGGAACATCAAAGATGGACAGGGTTTTCGCGGAGGTCGCTCCTCAGATATCTCCACAACTACAGATCGGGGATCTTCCAAAATCGAGAAGATTGGTGCATATGGCTAGGTCTCTTCACCTTACAATTTGTATGGCACTTTGGCCCGGGGTTGTGGTGTGGTAGGGGAGAACGGGGGATACTCCCACACAGGAGTTTCGAACAACATCCGGTTCACGTTTGGCTGGATAACTCCACCACCACACAGGGTATGCGGTCGGCGATGGGGTCAGAATGCTCGTATGATCGAGGGCTTTTCGATGGATCTATCGGCGGGTTCTTATTCGAAAAATTGAGCGAGTTCGTGGTTGAGCGGTTGTAAAAGAAGCTGAGATTTTGAGATGATTGGCTGTTCAATATACTTTGAGTTATTCACAGTCTGAATGACTGATCATACACAAATCATGCATCTCTTGCATTATTCAAGTGTGTAAGAGTTCAGAGTGAGAGACTCAGTGTCATTCACAGAATTGTAAAGTGTTATTATTATCAATTAAGCATTCTGAGATATCAGTTCTGATATGTAGTTCTGAGAGAAATCAGAGTGCTTCTTGATATACTTATTATTATTATTATTCTTCAATTATAGATGTATGCAGTCAGAGACTATGACATCTACCTGAGAACTTTAGTTCTCAGGGTTTTTTCTATGTCTGTAAAGTTAACTATTATACATTCATCAATTTCAGATATGCAAAATCAGAAAATTCCAGCCCAGAATACAAAAACTGTTTACAAATTGCAGTGTTTTAACATCTTTTGATACTTTGAAATCATTTGACAATATCATGACAAAAGAAAAGAGAAAAAGAACACAGTCTCAAAGATAGACACATTAAATAAATAGATAGAAAGAAATTGAAAGAAAAAGATAAAGAAAAAGATAAAGTAAAGAGAGACTATAACAAAACAAATTATTAAAAGAGAGTGTATAGCTGTTTTAACAGACTATATCTGATTTATTTCCTCCTCTTCATACTCAGATAATTCTGAATTTAGCCATTTTCTTGTAGCTGCTTGAGTTTCTGATAGAAAGTCTATTAAGTATTTAATTCCTGTCTCAGTTGAGAATAAGAATCTCATATTTAATTGATTTAGATCATACTTCTCTTTCAATCTGGCTCTGAGACTATTGTATAATGCACAGTGCATTACAATATACTCAGAATTCTCATTTGTATTGCAGAATGAGCATTCTATTGAGTCAAATCTATCATCAAATCTTTATATATAAGATTTGAAATAGCCATGTCCTAGTTTCAGCTGTATTATAGATGAGAATATTTTCTTTTTACATTTAATTGAACAAGATTTCCACTTGGGTTTTATTTCAAATCTTGAATAATGTATACTCTTCTTTTGTTTCTGCCAGCTTTCATTTCACTTGTCTAAACAAGATTCTTTTATTTTTCTCTTTATAAAAGACCAGGACATAATTTTTTGAATAGATCTGCTTAATTCTGCACCCTTTTTTGCAGCTGAATCAGCCAATTCATTATCATGAATATTCATGTGAGCAGGAACCCAGTGTAGATGAATTATCAGCTTTGATGTTCTTCTCTTTTGAATTTTCAAAACAGAGTTTAAGATCAGTTCAAGATTCATTTGACCATTATGAATCTGACTATTTCTAAGTCTTTTTAAAGCAGCTTGACTATCAGAGAATATCCATGTCTCTTTCAAACAATTTCCTCTTTTATGAGATTTTATTTCAATGAGTTTGAAAGCTTTCACTATTGCAAATAGTTCAGCATCAAAGACTTCACATTCAGAGCCTAGATTCCAGAAATCTGAGATAAAATTAATATTATCTTCAGTATAAGCAATGCCTGCGCCTAATCTATTCAAGTTCTCATTTTTTGAGTCATCTGAATAAACCAGAATAGAGTCTTTTATATTGATTGTAGAAATTCTCTTCAAATGCTGTTCATATTCTTTCTCTTTTGATAGTTCACTTATTTGTAAGTCTATAAGAGATTCAAGCTTTTCTCTCCAGGGAGATAACTTCTCATGATCAACTTTTTCAACATTTAAAGAAGAAAATTGATTTTTAATCAGAGAGCATAGTCTGTACAGTTGAGAAGGCATTTTCTTTGAAGAATTATTTTCATTCCAATCAAGAAATCTATTCCAATCCAGTTCATTTCCAGAGTTAATTAATGAAAATGAAGAAGAGACTCTTTCTCTGATTATATGATTTGAGCTTATCTTTACAACTCTCAGAGCATAGTTCATACAGGCCTTTTCAAATCTAATAGCAGGAGGAGGAATTGAAGCTTCAATTTCCATTGCTTTAATAGGAGATGATTTGAATGCTCCCAGAATTCTTCTCAAGGCTCTGTTTTGCAGACTTTGAAAGAGTTCAGTGAAATTCCCTTGATTATTCCATCAAACTTGAACTTCATAATTAGCTACTGATGTGATACAGGCTATATATAACTGTCTCATAGCCTGAAAGGATAGACCTCTC
>NW_025544787.1:797466-798191 GCF_000003525.1 Blastomyces dermatitidis ER-3
CCTAACCATTTGACATTTACTCTGGTTTAATCTCTCTATTAAAAGAGTTAGAGATAGTTCTTTCTCATGAGTCTAGAAAAGAAATGAATTAACTCAGTTTTATTCATATCAAATTGATTTGATAATATCTGCTCTAACAAAGATTTTCTTTGCAGCTTCTTCAATTACTTTCAAATTCTCTTTGATAGTTTTTGAGCTGTAGACTAGACCAATATCATCCACATAACTCGGAGATTGCACTATTCTCATATTTCTATTTTTGAATAGATATGCAGTGTATATTGCAAATAAAATGAGTGAGATTGGAGATCCCTGTGGTACTCCTATTTTTATCTCAGTCTTGTCTTGTTTCATTCCATCAAAGAAGAGTTGTATAATTCTTTTAGACATAAAACAGTTAACTCATTTTATTAGAGAAAGTGGCAGTTTTAATATCTTCAATGTCTGAATTAACTTTGACTTTGAAACATGATCAAATGCTCTCTTTATATCAATAAAAACTGCAGTTGAGACCAGACCCTCATGCTTTGCTATTTGAATATCATGAACAACTGAGAGAACAGTGTCAATTGCAGAACACTGTTTTCTACCTCTCATTTGTTCACTGAATAAAAGAGAATCATCTATAGAGCTTATAAAAGATAGTCAAGTAGCTATTATCTTTTCTAAAACCTTTCCTAAACAGTTCAATAGAAGATATTAACTCTATATGACTTAGGAATTGA
>NW_025544787.1:798584-799424 GCF_000003525.1 Blastomyces dermatitidis ER-3
AAGTTTTGCTACACTTCTTGTTTTAGTATAGTTAAAAGCTTTAAAAATTTCCTTCTCTTGTGCTTCTTCATGAAATTTATTCCAGCAGTCTGTTTTAGCTCTTTTGATATCTGAAAAATATTCATTTCTGACAGCTTTGAACTCTTCATCAGATATTACATCATTTTTCCAATCTCTTCTAGCAGTAGCTAATTCTTTCCTTTTAGATGAGATATTCTCATTCCACCAAGGTTTTGAATGCTCAGAAGATTTTCTTTTTGAAATATTATCTCTAACACTTGTTAGAATAATAGATGTAATAAGCTTCACTCTATTCTCAAGTATTTCATTTGAGATATCTTGACCAGAATTCCAATATAGCTCATTCTGTCTTTCAGATTTTAGCAGTTTTATGCTTTCTTCAACTGCTTTTCAATCAGCTTTTTCAAAGTTATACTGATTAGAGAGAAGAGGATTTTCACTCATTTGTTTTTCACTCAGTTCAATATCAAATTGAATAATCTCATGACCTGATTCTGATGTCTCATTTGAATCAATAAACCAGTTTACAAGTCTTCTTTCCATTAGATTTTGTGACATGAAGGTTAGATCTATAATAGACTTCTGTTTCATGCCTTTTCTAAAGAATGTTTGTTGATCAGACTTATTAACCAAATCTATTGAATGCTCAAAGGTTCATTCAATCAGATTATCAGCTCTCACTGCTCTCTTGCATTCTGAATTTCATCAGGGATGATGTGCATTGAAATCTCCTGCAATTATAGAGTTTCTTGATGAAGTTATGTTCAGAAATCCTCTATCAATTGTCCAGATATTGTTATTTCCTTCAATGACTTTTCA
>NW_025544787.1:800131-802208 GCF_000003525.1 Blastomyces dermatitidis ER-3
TTCTTTTGAGCTAGATGCATGTTTTTCTTTGCAATTAGAGCACTTAAGCAGAGTGTGTTGACAAATTTCACCTCTTTTTGAGCATGTTTCACATTTATGCTCACTAGTTTTGTGATCTCTGGCACAGAATGCACATTTTGAGTCTCTAAAACATGAGATTGTAAAGTGTTCATATCTTTGACAGTTTGAACACTGTGTTTGAGCTTTGAGATTCATTCTTGAGTCTTTGTATTCATGAACTCTCATTTTCAAACCTGCTACTCTTACTTCAGAGATCTTTGACTGTTCAAGTGTTTTTGTATATACTAGAACAGAGACATTTCTCCTGCTTTGTCTGAACTCAATTGAATTTAGTCATACAGGCTTCTTTCTCAGTTGAATAGAGTTGTATTCTTTCAATTCATTTTTGAGAAGTAGCATTTCTTCTTCACAGTCAAAAATTTCAACTGGAATATCATGAAGAATGAATTTGTCTCACTTTTCATCTCTTTCAGATAGAATTGTTGTGTTTAACAAAGATTCTACTGCTGACTTTCAGAGATTCTTATTCTGAATAAGGAATTCAGCACTGAATTCAGACATTGTAGTCAGAATGATGAAGTTTTCAAAGAATGATGATTCAATTGAAGCTATAACTGGTTTTTGAACTTCAATATCAGTCATTAACTGAGAAAAGAACTGCTGGTTAATTTCATTTCTGATTCTGAAAATGAGATTTGAGTTTAGCTTGTTTCTTTGCAGAATGTCCTGGTTTGAGACTTTGAGAATAAGTCTTCTATTTCTGGAGATTTGGAAGTTTTTCTCTTTTTGCATTTTCTTTTCCACTTTTCTATGAATAGAGGCATGAGCAGTATTCTTCTCAGTTTTCTCAGAATTTTGAGCAGGTTTTGAGACAGTAGATTTAGAGACAGCAGGTTTAGAGACAGCAGATTCAGCTGCTTGAGCATATGTTTTCTTCTGATTCAAAGAAGGAGAAGAAGAAGAAGTAGAAAAGAAAGAAGAGCAAACTGAAGAGTCAGTGATTGTATTAGAAATTTTCAAAGTTTTTTGAACTGTGTTTGAAATTTCAAGTTTGAACTTGATCACTTTCTGTAGTTGTCTAGCCTGAGTATGAAGAATTAACAGAACTTCTTCATTCATCTTACTCAGATACTGCTTTTCAAGAATTTTACTTACTTTTTCAAGTTTCTGTATTTCAAGAACTTATTATTTCTCTATCTCTTCTTTCTTTCTTCTCTTCAGAATTTCAATCTCAGGAATAGCATTTGAGAAAGCATCTTTTTCCACATCAACTGAGTGTACTTTTGAACTCATTGTTCTTACTCAATGAAAAGTTGGTCAGACTAATTCAATTGAGATATTTATTAAACTCTTTTGAATTGAAAAGTTGGTCAGACTGTTTCAATTAAGAGGTTTCTAAGTCTGTTTTCAATTGAAAAGTTGATCAGACTATTTCAAAAGAAGAATCACAGACTTTTGTGTATAAAACACCTGATTTTTTTCACACTAGTTCAGTAACTAGGTTAGATTTTTGAAGAGAATCTAATAAACTAAAATTGATTTTTAAGATAAATCAATAAAATCTTTACAATCTCTTTCTTGGGATACAGTGAGGAAAAGTATGATATCAATTGATAGTAAACCAGATGATATGACAGTTTTTGAGAGAAAAACTGACAAAAAATAAATCAATTTTTTGAAGAGAAATTAATTAAAACTATTCAATTTTATTCTAAATTATCCAATTCTCCTCGCACAACAGGTGTGCAACTCAAATCAGTTAATAAAGAGTGTAAAAAAGAATTAAGTATTAATGAAAGCTCTTCAGCCACTGAAAAAGTAATTCTTACTTAAAGAATATGAATTATGACAGAAACAACTCTGTTTTTAATTCTTTGTAGATATGTATAAACCCAGAAGAAAACACCTTACTTTTTTTAAGAGAAGTAAAAACTATTTCTAAAATCCTTTTTTTTGCATTAACTGCTGCTGAAGAAGTGAAGATAGAAACTGCTAATATATGCACTACTGGTATACCCTCTATCAAGACTTTCCCTCTTCAGGGTCTTGATATTAT
>NW_025544787.1:803022-919961 GCF_000003525.1 Blastomyces dermatitidis ER-3
TGCTGAAGTATCTTTTGTACTTTCTGTCGGGATGGGCCAGAATGAGAGGGGTGGTACGAGGGCGAGACTTGGCGTTGATGTCAGATACACTGAAGACAGACCGCGGAGGTTGCACTTCAGAAGTGGCCGTGGTTATGTGCTTGATATTATCGCTGAGGTATCTTTTTGTATTTTTCTGCCGGGGATGGGCCAGATTAGGAAGGGCGGTACAACGGTGGGACTTGGCGTTGGTGTTTTGGAACATCAAAGATGGACAGGGTTTTCGCGGAGGTCGCTCCTCAGATATCTCCACAACTACAGATCGGGGATCTTCCAAAATCGAGAAGATTGGTGCATATGGCTAGGTCTCTTCACCTTACAATTTGTATGGCACTTTGGCCCGGGGTTGTGGTGTGGTAGGGGAGAACGGGGGATACTCCCACACAGGAGTTTTGAACAACGTCCGGTTCACGTTTGGCTGGATAACTCCACCACCACACAGGGTATGCGGTCGGCGATGGGGTCAGAATGCTCGTATGATCGAGGGCTTTTCGATGGATCTATCGGCGGGTTCTTATTCGAAAAATCGAGCGAGTTCGTGGTGGGGCGGTCGGCTGTTTGCATTGGCTTCTTGATATACTGCTTCAGTGAGAGTCTGAAGAAGTTCATCAGTCTGAGCTGTCATATGCCATAGTTCATTTAGTGTAGAGAAAGTGAAGATATTGATGTCAGTTCTAATCAGAGAAGCATGTATAATACTGTGAGTCATTCTATCTTAATCAATTAATATCTTCAGATTTAAGAGCTGATGTTCTCAGTTTATTCAGTGAGTATCTGTTACATCAGATGGCATATCTTACTCTCATTATGAGAGGGCATCTGTCATCAAGTTCTGGCTGTCAGAATGATAGTGTATCATAAAATAAAAGCAGCTTAAAAACTCAGATTATCACATCTATTATTCAGTAAGTTTATAAGTAGTTGTGAAGTATTTGAGATTCTTATGATCTGTGACTATCTCAAATTCAAAGACACTTCAGAGTTCAGAGTCTCATTCTTCTAAACAGTGTACAATCACAAGAAGTTTCTTATCATAGATCTTATAATTGCATTCAGCAGGACTCAGTTTCTTAGATATAAAGACACATGATTGTAGAACATCTTCATTATTATATTATAATATTGCTTCTTCTGTCATGTAGTCAGAGAAATCAGCTTTAACAACTATCTCATAATCAGAATCAAATGTTATCAGCAGAAAGACATTAATAAATATCTTCTTCATCTGTGTAAATGCAGCTTCAGTATTCACTGATCATTGAAATACTGAGTCTTTCTTAGTGAGATCTGTAAGTGATCTTATGATATCTGAGAAGTTTCATATAAATCACTGATAGAAGTTAGCAAATCTGATGAAGCTTTATACATCTTTCACAGTACACAGAGCTTCTCATTCAAGAATGACAGAAACTTTCTCAGAATTCATTTGAATCTTCTTATCAGCTTCTATAATAAAACTCAGATACTTGATACTCTTGACTTCAAAATCACACTTATCAATATCTATTGATAGTTCTACTTCTCATAGCTATTGTAATACCTTTTACATATGTTCTTAGTGTTCTTTTCTAAATTCATCAGTGAAGATGAGAATGTTATCTAGATAAGCAGATACAAACTTATTAAGAAAATCTCAGAGCACTCAGTTAATATACTTCTGAGATATACTGAGAGCATTAGTCAGTTCAAAGAGTGTAACTATTCATTCAAAGAGACTATAATATGTTCAGAATGCTGTAAGCTATTCATCTTCTTCAGTGATACAAATCTTATGAAATGCAGTGATAATATTTAGTTTTATAAATCATTGAGCTTGTCTGATCTGTGCTAGAGTTTCATTGATGAGAGATAAGAGATATTGATCTTTCTTTATCAATCTGTTCAGATCTCAGTAGTTTACATAGAATCAGAGTTCTTCACCTGATTTCTTTACAAAGAGAATAGAGGCTGTGATGAAAGAGTTGCTAATGCATATGAATTCTTTATTTAACAGATCATTGAGTGTCTTTTGAAGAAGAAGAAGTTCATCTCAGAACATATTATAAAGAGAGTCTCATGACAGTTCAGAGTTCTTATTATTCTTTTTCTCTAACTTGATACTGTGATTCACTTCAGAACCTTATAAAAGAGGTATATTTATAATATTATCTTATCAGAAGACATCTAGATATTCATGATATTATTGAGAGAGTTTCATACAAGAATCTGTTATTATAACACAGAATAACTTTTCTAGAGCCTTTTTAATATCAGTCAGACTGACAGAATAGATTGATACATAATCTTACTATCAGTAACTCTGTCAGTGATTTTGATAATGACTTCTTTTTCAGAGTATTTTGTACACATTGACAGAGATCTGTGTCAGATTCATAATCTTGTGAATATCATCTTTGTGAACTCTATCATTGTTAGAGAATATCAAGCTTCTATTTCAAGCATTCAATAAGATGTCTTATTCAGATAGTCAGATAAGTTCTAATATAAGATTATAATCAAGATTATTAACTTCATATGTGTAGATATCTTCATATTAATGTTCTTCTACATCTATGATCAGCTTCATTATATAACAGGTACAAATGTCTTTTGAATCATCAAATTCTGTAAGAAGTCAGAGTTTTAATAGAGGAATACACTGAAGATTATAATATCTTATAACTGAAGATTTTATCATTGCATAGTAGCATAGATCACTGTCTATCATAATCTTCATATTATACATGTTATTAATCACAGTGAATACAAGAATTACATTCATTGTCATCTTCTCTTCAAATTATTGTTATTTAATCTCTTTAAGCTTCTATTTATAAATTTGAATAGAAGCTAATCTTTTCTCTGTTTCACTGAGACATTCTCATAGTTATTCTCTGAATCTTTCTCTAATACAACATGATTGACGCGGACAGACACTGATTCATTCTTTAAATGAGAAGACACTGATTCTTCTCTTAAATATGAAGATACATAGGTTAATTAGCAGTTGAAAGCAATGTGTTCTGATCAGTTATAGTTGATGTACACTCTATGTTGATGTTGATCAACAGCTTCTTCAGAAGTGATCTCAGAGACTTAAAAGCCTGTTCAGACAGTGAAGACTCTTGCTTATATATAGATATTCAAGTCTATTCAATTCATAGCATCTGCATCATTGTTATTTCTCAGTATGAGTGTATAAGTTACTGAAGTGTAACATCTTCTATCACTGTTCTGTATATTCTTAAGCTTGATAAGATAGTTATTCATTGTCCAGAGCTGTGTACAGAAGTCTTTATAAGTTAAGTCTTTATCTGTACTTATAAGAGTCTGTAAGAGTTTGAAAGTCAATATCTTCTTAAGTATGCTAATCTTCATTCAATTCTCTCAAGACTGATTACCTGCTTCTAGAATCTTAATATTGAAGTCAGGAATGAATGTTGTAAGAGAAGTATTTCTCTGTTAAATACTCTATAATCAATCTAATACTTTCTATTGCATGACAGTGTCTCAGAACAGAATATCAAGATATTTCATAATATTATCAGATATTTGCAATGCTGGTTCACATGCTTTTATTCATGAATAAAACTTCTGTTTTATACAATTCTTCAATCATTCATTAATATATCAATCTTGATTAATTAATAAACTGATGAAATCTTCATCTACACTCAGTTTCATAAGCATTTTCATTCTTTATAATGAGTAGAGAGTGAGATCAGAAGTATTGAAATATGTAAGAGTATCTAAGTATTTTTTCAATACTTTTGTATTCAATTCTGTAGATACTGAAATAGCATGAGTTTCTTATTGTGATAATTATTAAATCTCTTCATATTAGTGTTGTTAAGTTGTATATATATCAGCTATTTATTATTATTGTAGTTTCAACATTGCTTAGAGTCACTGTGACACTATGTCTATACTCATATTTAAGAGTTTCATATTATCATTAGACATGATTATATCAATTGTCAGATATATAATATCTATGAAATCTGAAGAAGTGTAATTATATTCTTATACATCTGAGTGTCAGAACTCTCAGATCTTTCACTGATATTCTCTTATAAGATCTTATTCTCTTTGTAAGATCTTGTTACAGAGTCAGAATGACTGATGAGTAAGCTTCTATCTGAGAACTCAGTGTTTACTTAACTATGTAACTGTTTCTTACACATTGTTATGTATTCAGATATCTCTCAATGAATAATCATTTCTGATGAGAAGATAATGTGTGAATAATTATTTTCTAATAAGAAGACAATGAATGTTTTTATAGTGTAAGAGGTCTACACTGAATAGATCAGTATTATATTGATAGATCTTATATAACAAAGATAAAAAATGTTAGAGAAGAAAAGAAAGAGAAAGTGTGAGAATCAGTGATTGAGATGAATATTTATACATGTATGTGATGATGTACATGGTGGAGCTTCAGGGCAGAAGAATATACACGTGTTTGTAGCAGCTGAGGATCAGTGATCAGAAATGGCTGAGAATCAGAGTGTATGCTACGCGCGTTTGTAGCAGCCGCGGATCGGTGATCAGAAGTGGCTGAGAATCAGAGTGTACACTACACGCGTTCGTAGCGGCCGCGGATCGGCGATCGGGAATGGAAGAATCTATGGAGTGTAATGGAATAGTCTATATGATTGATCAGGCGCAGCCCGCCACACTGATTCTTTATACAACACTGATATAACATAGAAGCTATTTCTTCACAGATCTGCAGAATAATGACATTCTAATTAGTAGAATTCTTAGAATTGATGATCTGTGAAGTAATTAGCTCATCATTATTTATTTATCAGCATAACTTTCACTTGATAGATAACTATCTTAAATCTTTAATTAATCACTGACTGAGTAAAATGAAAAATTCATGATTGATAAATGACATCTTCTCACTACATTTCATAAGTCTTTCAATAATTGAGACAGTATCTGCAAGCCTCTTCACAGTCAGATTCTGCATGATTAACACACTCAGATAAGTAAGCTTATCATTCTGTCAGAAGTGCAAGTCAGTCTTATTATTATAATACAGATGTTTTATACATATCATGTCATACAGTCAAGGCATCTGATCACTCTTAATATTCTTCTTTCACTCTGACTTTCTTAAAACATTATCACTCAGAGTTTCATGTTGCTTCTAACTAGTTCTTCAGTACTTCTTATTCTCTTTTATCAGTGATAGTTCTTCAACATCTGTATCTATCTGTTTAGCTTCTGCTTTTGATTCTACATATAGCTCTTCATCATCAGCTGCTCTCACAGCAGTCTTCTGACTTTCTTCTCTCTCATTCATCTCAATGTCTTCTTCTGAAAATCAGTATGTGAATGACTATGACTTTTTCAAATAAGTAAATGATGTTATAAGCTTTCATATTACAGTCTTAGATTCTTCTTAGCTTTTCAAGCTTCTATTATGCAATTCATCTGTTGACTCTTCTATGATAGCATCATGCAGTCTAGCTGAGTAATAATGAGATATTACTGTCTTTTCTTTATCTTAATCTTTGATTACTTCATATGTGAAAAGATAAGTTAATAGTGTCAGAAGCTTATCTATCTGAAATTCTAACTCTTTATCTTCATTATTTTCTTTCATCTCATTCTCATCTATCTTCTTTTTATTAGTCTTCTTGTCTGTCTTCTCTTCTCTATCACTTATATGAAGAAGAGTATCATGCTTCTTCTGACTTAACAACTGAAATAATTTCTCTAAGATTAAGGTCTTTTTCATCATGCTCACTGTGCCTGTCTTCACAGCTGTCAACTTCTTCTTGAGACTCATTGTTTTTATGATTTAATCTTCTGTATGTCATGATTTTCACTAATTTCACTATATTAAATTTTAGTGAGATGTGTGAGAAATAAGAGAAGAATAAGAAGAAAGTGATTATAATATATATATTAATGTGATTATTCATCTACACTAATCTCTATCACTCACAGAATCTTTCTCTCATCATAATGAAACTTTCACTATTATCTATCTTATTAAAGAACTCTTTCTCATTCAAGCTTCTTGTAATTTCTTTACAATCTCTTTCTTTTCTTACAGCTGTTTTTAGATTAAAGAACTTCTGTCTCTTTCTTATCATTTCTTTTCAAGTCATTCTTACATCTTTTATTCTTTATAGAGATAAACAATTCTTACATCTGATCACTCTTTGTATGAATAAGTGATTCTATTACTCAGTCTTCTCTTTTCTATGATATCTGTAGTATATGTAAACAGACTAGTACTTCTGAATAATATTCACCTCTTTGAGCCTAGTGCCTGTGATATCTATTTGTAAGAATAAGTGCTCGCAGGCGATTATTCGGGTGTTTGCAGCTTGATGTGATATGTACTGTTAACTACTAGAAGTATTCACAGTAGAAAGATAAAATATAGAGATTAAATGTATAATAGTATTCAAGCTGAGTTATGAATAGTATTCGCGAACTTCAGTCTATATAGTTATGTGTAGTCAAGGGCTGCTAGCTCTATTGATTATATAAGAGATAGAAATAGAGATAAAGAATCTGTGAGAAGCAGAATTTCTTACATATTCTTTTCTCTCTAAGACTTCATCTGTGAAGTCTTTCACTGAGTAACTTCATAGAATCAGCTCAGCACTGCAGTGATACTCACTAAAAACTCTTTATATCTATAAAAAATCTTAGTGAGGAAAAATCTCTTATTACTATAAAGAGAAAAGAGTCTGTCACTCAGTTTCTTATTCTGTAAGATTCTTTATAGTCTACAGATTCTTCTCTAACTATCATACAGATTCATCTCATATTTTTCATATAAAAGAATTCTGATTGACTCTTAATTATTTTCATGAGATTCTTGTGTGATCATTATACAGATTCATCTCATAGATGAATCACTCTCTATAAGATTATCTCTATCAAAGAGAAGTATTTATAAGTTAATTTTTCACTTATTTTTATAAATCATTGTTCTTTGACACTGTAGAATTGTGAGGAATTTTTCATTCTTTTATCAACTCTATAGAATTATAGAATCAAGATATCTATAATCTGCAATCACTCTTTATAGTCATATAGAAAGATTCAGATCTGTGATTTATAATCACTCTTATTTACTAGAGTGATCTGACTATTTCACAGAATTATTTACAGTGTAAGTAAATCTCTCTAGAGTAGTATAAATATTTCAGATCTGTTTATAAAATCTTATCTTCTTTTTTCTTTTTCTGTAACAGCTCTCATTCTTACAACTATGAGTATCTCTATTCATTTATAAAGTGTTTTCACTCAGATAATAGAGAGAGAGTGTTTCTAATAATATCTATGTATTAATTCAAGAACTTCTCAAGAATAAAAATTTTTCAATTTCAATATCTTTACAATAATGTCTGACTGCTGCTGAGCTTCTTATGAGTATTCTTATAACTTCTCTAATCATTTTTTATCAGCTGATGAAGCAGGAATATCACTGCTCACAACTATATCTTCATCTCTCTCAGCTCTGTTATCACACTCAATCTTCAGATCAGCAGTTAATTCTCTGTCTTTCTCAGATCAGTCTCTGACTTCAAGCAGTGCAGTCTTCTTCTTTACTGTAAGTCTTCTTATAAGTAATTTCTTACAGACTCTAGCTAACAGTTCTTATAAAGCTCTCTGTGTTATCAGTGTCTTCTGCAGCTCTGCAGGTCTATGATTACCTCTCTTCTGCCTGCACAATCTCTGATCAGATATATATAAATATGTCTAGATTCTCTATCAATGATTCTCACACTGCAGCACATTTTCATAATCTTATTATCAATGAGAGATGAGTCTCTGAGTATCTGCAAAATCTGAGTAATCAAGGCAATGTAAATATTATGAATTTATAACAGAAGTTGATCTGAGTAGATAAGCTCTCTCTTCATATCTTAATTATTTTCAGGCTGAATACTTCAGTACAACTGAGAGAGTGAACACAGCTTTATGAGAAATATCTAATTATATGTGTAGATAGTCAGTCTTCAAGACTCTGTTACAACTGTATACACTCTGATATTCAGCTTCTCTGAAGTCTATGTATTTCTAACAGTCTTCATATCAAATGCAACAATTATCTGTATTATGAATATAATACTCTCTACTTCTTTGAAGAAAGAAATTGATAGTTGTGAGAAGATTGAGTATTACAGATATTAAGAATGTAAGTATGAGTTTTCTTTATTTTTTCTTTATTAGTCTCTAAATTGTGTTCATGACTCTGTTTATTTTTCTTGTTTTTTAACTTTAATAAGAATATGATTTCTTCTTTTCTTATGTATACTGCAGACTGTTCATCTCAGTAGAAACTCATTATCTTATAGACTAGAGTTTATAAATGACAGTGTTAATATCTTTATTATAATCAGATTCTTAATGAAGACTGTATCATTCTAACTTATCAGAATTCACAGTATAAAAGTCATGTCTCAGCTTCTGCACATATCTTATCTGTCTGAATAATTCTTAAGTGAACTTATTCATCTTATTATAATACTCTTATCACTGAATCTTGAATCAGAGCTTGTAATCTTACTTCTCTGAGTTAATAATTTCTTTAATCTGATATTCTCTTTCACTCTCTAGTGCTTTACAGATAGAGTAATAAGTCACAGAGTTCTCTTCTAAGAATTTCTTATATTCACAGAGTAAAGAGACATGAAAAATATTATATATCTGTAACTTAAATAACAGTTTCAATCTATAGAATTATAAGCTAACTTTCTTCATAATCTTATAAAACTCTGTCTGTAAGAGATTCAGCTTCTTACTAGATCTCTGTATAATAATGTTTTCTAGACTCAGTCAGACTTTATTATCTTTCTTGAAACTCTTTATAATATGCTTAAAGTTATAGTATCTCTTCTGATACTCTTGAGTCTTTCTCAAGAATTCACAGACTTTCTTCTAAATATTCTGAATTCTCTCAGTCTGTTCACAGATATTATCACACTCTATAGTGTACTCTCACAGATTTATCAAGATTATTTATGAATAAGTCTCAGTAAGTATCTTAAAGAGGGTTTTATCTGTGCTGATATACTTTGAGTTATTATATATGAACTCTGTAAGTGATAATTAATACACTCAGTTATTCTGATTGTAATTGATAAAGTATCACAGATACTGTTTTAATATACTTATTAGATATTCTGTCTGACTGTCTGTCTGTTAATAAAAAGTCATGCTTAGATCTCATGAGATCTTCAGTATAGTTATCAGATCAGATCAGAACTCTTCTATAAAGATTAATTCTCTATCTGAGACAATGTTTACAGACAATTCATATAACTGAATCATATTACAGATGAAGATATAAGTCAAATTCTTTAATTTCAAGTTCTTATAAGTGAGTATAAAGTGTGCTATCTTAATGAAGTGATTCACTATCATTAGCACACTGTTAAAGCAGACATTATATATGTTCTTACTTTCAGAGAGACTTATAAGAATATTCATTTCTAGCTATTCTCAAGATTTCTGTGAGATAAGTAGAGAAGTAAGTTCTTTATATAGTCTGAACTGCACTACTCATGAATTCTGATAAATAGTATAAGAATTTACTATCTTCTTCACAAGTTCTCATATTTTCAGTTAGAAGTATTTTCTTATAAGTAACTTATAAGTTCTAGTATCTGTAAAATGATCTGTTAGAGAAGAGTTATAATATCTTTTAATAAGTTCTACACATAGAAACTTATTCACAGATATATAAATCTGACTCTCTCTTTATAAGAGATTATTTAAGTCTCTTCAACTCTTTATTTCTGCAGAATTAATCTCTGTTATAAGCAGTTTCTAAATATACTAAGTATATTCATTCTTCAATTGCAGTTCAGATAATCTGAATAGAAGATTTTATAAAGACTTATACTCTGTTTTCTCTTATATCAGATCTTCTGCAGTACTTCTCAAAGTCTGTAAATTCTTCAGATTATAGATACTTTCTTTAACAATTCTTGTAAAGATTCTCAGAGTGTTGACTCTCAGTGTTATAAAGAGTAGTTATACAGACTTCTTCTCTCTCTTCTCTCTCTTCTCTTATAAGAAATTGAGAAACTCTTCAATCAATCTCTTTATAACACTCAGTCTGAGTATTTTATAAAGCTTTTCTATCTTCTCTAGTCTCTCTGTGTCTGTTATTCTAGTCTTCTTAATATAGTCTGATCTGTGAGAGAGTCTGTCTGCTGAGTTCTTAATTCTCTTGATATATTCTATCTTGAATCAGAACTTACTCAGTCTCTGAGTCTAGTAAACCTGCTGCTGTGAGAGTTTCTTAATTGAAGTAAACTATTGTAAGCTGTTATAATCAATTCTAATAGTAATCACTATTATAAGACTCTTAAAGTAGTGATATCAGTGATGAAAGAATTTCACTATTATAAGAAGCTTCTAATTATGAATATTATAGTTAATCTCTGTGAGTTATATCTTCTATAAGAAAAAGATCACTGAAATTCAGTTCTTATTTAACTGTAGTTATAAGACTATTTCTGAAATTATAAAGAAGAAAATATCTATCTTTAATCTGATTAAGAGCAAGAGATCAGAGTGAAATAGCATCACTATATCTATAAATATCTGTTTTAATCTTATAAAGATCTTATAAGCTTCTGAAGTAAGAAAGTTCTTACAATTCTCTCTTCTTAATAATCTTTTTATTCTTTACTTATGAGATGACTTCTTCTTATTTTTATTCTTCAGTATGTCTGTAAGAGTCAAGAAGATTCTTACAAATGCAAAGATAAACTGTCTATAGAAATTTATAAAGCTCAGAAAGATCTGAATCTCATAAATACTAGTTAGTTTCAGTTATAATAGAATAGTTTTAATCTGTGAAGATTTTATCTGAATATCATCTGCAGTAATTACATATTCTAGAAAATTAATCTGATAAGTACTGAAGTTATACTTTGTAAGCTTAATATACAGTTCTGTCTCATCTAAGATTTTTAATATACTTTACATATGCTCAGTATGTTCTTTCTTCTTCATGAAGTATATTATCATATTATTCAGATATATTATCATGAAGACATTCAGATATATATAAAGTATTTTATTAATAAAAGACTGAAATACTACAGAGACATTAGTCAGATTAAAAGATATTACTAGATATTTAAACAATCTCAGTACAGTTTTAAAGACAGTCTTTCATTCATTCTCAGACTGTATTTACAGTTATATATATATATTAATTATATTCAGTTGTATGAATATAACAGCTTCTGTAAGACAGTTAATCACATTCTCAATCAGAGACAGAGAATAGTGACTCTTTATTATCTTGAAGTTCAGATTACAGTAGTCTATATATAATCTGAGATCTTTATTCTTCTTCTTTATAAATATTACAGAGGCTTCTGCAGAAATCTGTGAAGATTAAATAAAGTCATTCTTCAGATTCTTCTTTACATAGATCTGTAAAACCTCTGTCTTATAATAAGAGAGCTTATAGATTGATTCTCAGAAGAGTTTCTACTCTTTTATTAAATCTATTATTAGATTCTTCTTATAGTAAGAAGAAAGCTCAGCTGTCTTTACTAAGCTGAATATCTCTGTGAGATCTCAGTATTTCTCTGATATCTGAAGCTCAGTTTTCATGACTATGAGATTCTCAGACACTTGTAAAGTTATTATATAGATAAGCTTGTCTTCTCTAATTAACTCTATAGTATTAACTGATTCTATCTCTATAAGTAAGTCTGTCAACACTGATTAGAAGTATAAACCTGACTTATAGACAGCTATATACAGATTGTGTCTTTGAAGTTATACAAGTCTTAAGTACATATTATCTGTAATATCTACAATAATCACAGTTTTTATAAATCTTCTTCAGATTTCAGAGAGATCTTGTAATTCAAAGATAACTCTTATAAGTCTCTCAGCTCTCAGATCTGAGTTCTTATACTCTGCTTATTATAAGAGCAGATTCTCAGTCTTCATCTTTCAGCTCATTCACTCTGTGAGCTTTAGAAATATCACAGTGACTGAGAATTCTGAGTTTATTAATACTTTTTATACTTATGAGACAGCAGCACTGCAGCACAGTCTCTTCTCATAAGTAAGTATTTTTATTAGAGAAGTAACAGATTCAGATGTTAACTTTAAGACTTTTAAGAAGACTGTTACTAACTCTGTCTGTAACTTCTTAAATTTTTATTTTAATTTATCTGAACAGTTTATATAAAGATATTCTGATTTAGAATAGATAAAGCAGAGTCTCTTTTTCTTAATCTCTCTATTATATACTCTGTTTACAGAAGCTTATAAGACTTTTTCTCTCTACTTAGTAGTCAGATATGAATCTCTCTGTGTTTTATTATCTTTTTCTGATAAATCTGTTCTCTGTTATTCTGACTCTTACAGAGCTGATCAGTGATTCACTCTTTATAAATCTGTGACTCTCACAGTGATCTGTAAGTAATAAATGAGAGTTATCAGTTTCTTTAGAGTCAAGAACTTAGAGTCTTACTTAATAAGCTTATTCTATATATCTTTATTCAGTCTCTTTATAAATATTATTATTCAGATCTTATTTCAGAGCTCTGTTTTCACAGATCTCAATTCATATTATAATTTTATAAAGTGCTGTAAGTAGTCTTTATCAGATTTCTCATCTCTTTTTCTAATATTAATAATCACAGTTCAGATATTCTCTGTTCAGCTCACAGAGTCTCTTAACTTATTCTTTAAATAGATCTTAAGAACAGATCAGTAGAATCTATTATAATTATTCTCTAAATAATTTAATCAGTTCTTAACTTCAGTATAATAGAGATCTGTTATTATATAGATAATAGCTTCTTCATCTTTTATATTATATAGCTGAGCTTATAAGTTAATTTTAAATATAAACTTATAAAAGCTTTTATAGATTATAATTTGATAAGTAATCTTAAGTAATTATAACTTAAAAAAGTTTCTTTTCAGTTTATAAGTATCTCTGAAGATCATGTCTAGAAACTCAGTTCAAGAATGTTTATAGATAGTAAGTATTTCTTATAGAAAAATAGCTTAATTCTGTAGAAGATACTCAAGAATGTTCTTTACTAAGATTGATTTATTTATAAGTTCAGAGAATTCTTCTGTCACAGATATAGAAAATAATGTTTTATAAGTAATTAATAAGTTCTCTGAGACTTCTTTTACAGAGATTATTTATAGTTCAGATAACTACTTCTAAGTATCTATAGTAGAGTTCACAGAGATTGAAGTATATAAGTTTCTAGTTTTTTCAGTTATAATAGACAGTTACTAACTGACTGAGCTTGAAATATAAGAATAAGTGCTTACAGATAATTATTCAGATGTTTACAGCTTGATATAATATATACTATTAATTACTAGAAGTATTCACAGTAGAAAGATAAAATGTAGAAATTAAATATATAATAGTATTCAAGCTGAGTTATGAATAGTATTCATGAACTTCAGTCTATATAGTTGTATATAGTCAAGAGCTGCTAGCTCTATTGATTACATGAGAGATAGAAATAGAGGTAAAGAATCCGCGAGAAGCGGGATTTCTTACACTATTATCTTTTTTCAACATTATTTTTTCTTCTCTGTGAATGCATTCTTTCAAATAGAGAGACTGTGACATACTTTCACTCTCTATTCAAGTTAATTCTCTATTCAGCTTTAGCTTTTACTTCATTTCTTACTGTTTTTTAAAGCTTCTACTTCTATCTTCTCTCTCTGCTCTTCTCTTCATATGTAATTATTTCTTCTATGAGAGCTTTCACTTCTTCTCTACAGAGTCTTCATTCTTTTCTTTATATATAATTACTTCTTCTATAAGAGTGTTTACTTCTTCTCTACAGAGTCTCTATTCTTCTCTTCATAGATGATTACTTCTTTTACAAGAGCTAATCTCTATAAAACAATCACTGTATATATAAGAGTGTACACTCATCTCTCATCTTTTAGAGAATAAGACAAGTTTTTACCCTTATATCTGACTCTACGTAGCGGCGTACGCTACAGTAAGCGAGCATTTGATGCTTGTAAATAATTAAGAAAGAAAGAGTGGTTTCAAATTATAAGAAAAGATGTATTGTGTGAGGTCAGGTAGTGGCACGGGCCACATTTGCGAGGTCAGCTTACATAACGAGGTCAAGTGACGCACTTAGCGAGGTCAAGTTTTCTGCTTCCTGAATTGAAGCGCAGAAAGCAGAAAACTTGACCTCACTAAGTGCGTCACTTGACCTCGCTAAGTGCGCCACTTGACCTCGTTACATAATCATGACCCTGACCTCGCACAATACAGTAACCCAGGAAGCAGAAAACTTGACCTCGCTAAGTGCGCCACTTGACCTCGTTACATAATCATGACCCCGACCTTGCACAATACAGTAATAATCAGTTGGTAATTGACTTTCAATCTTTCAATTCATTCATTCACTCAGCTTATCAATCAATCAAAGCATGTATAGCTGATTCATAATCAATTAAATAAATAGATAAATTCATATAGAATATATGTGGTTCGGAAGAACGTACGACTGTCAGATAATAACGCGGCCGCTTCCGAACTACTAGCGTACACGTACAAATGTAAAGGGGGCCCTAGCAGCCACTAATTAATTTAGCGTACGAGATTCAATATATAAGAAGCCGGTGTACGCCTGTAATCATACACTGGCTTAAGCAATCTTTGAATCACATCTGATAGCATGTCTAAAAACTGGTGAGAAGTGCAGGCTTCTTCAGAGTGTGATAATTCCATCTACAAAGTGATTTATAGTTATCATACCAGTGTGGTTCTAGAAATGCCTCAAAAGATAGTGTATAAAGAATGATGAGTGAAAGAGCATTCAATTAATACTGCTTCACTTGTTAGAGAAAAACTCCATGCTCAGATACATGTCACATATGAGATACAAACAGATGAGATGTGAGAAAGAGAATGAAAGCAGTGAATCAGATTCAAAGAAGTTCACTTTCTACTCAAAAGAAGAATAAAAAGAGAGAGTGATCATTACTGAAGTTATACAATGATAACAGAGTGATATAGTAATATAATAATATAGTAATATAATAATACAGTGATATAGCAATATAATAATACAGTGATAATGATAGACATTGTATAATCAATGAGAAATCACTGAAATGAATATCTTCTCTAGTTAATATGAACAACACTCTTCTCTACTATCTGAATCAGAAGATATGCAGAATCTCTTAGAGAGTTTACTTAAAACAGTAAGAAAAGCAGTCAAGATCACTGAACTGAAATTGAAGCTTTATATATGTATAAGAATTCTAAATGAGATTGAGGCCTTGCATATACAGTGACAGACTGAGACAGAAGTTAAATAATAATTGACATTTACTATGAATCAGGTATTTACTATGAAGAGCTTTGCTGACACAATCATTATTATTAATAAAAATAGAGAAAATCAGATCTTAGACCTGCAGTGAGAGATTAAATATTTACACAGACAGATAACTACACTGAATCTGAAGATCTTATCATAATTGTTCATAATCTCTTCAGAAGTGTACACATTATCAGAGATCACTGTATAGAATGAGAATCTAAGTATGAAATACATCAAGTCAGAAGATCTGTCAGAGTTATTAAGCTTTAATAGTAACTGAAAAAATAATGCTGCAATCAGCTGACTAAGTCAGATGTAATTATATTATCAAATTGAATATAAACTCATAAGCAGATAGTTAACAGAATTTCAACAAGTCTTAAGATCTGCTGCATTTCTATATGAAAAAGTGAAGTTATTATGAATGACTGATGAAAAGATGAATCTCACAGACTCAGAGTGATATTCATTCTTATAAACATGAAATGAGTTTTTCAAATAAATCTTGCACAACTTTGAGAAAGTGAATATATAAGACAAGTGTTATAAACACTTCACTGAGTGTAGATAAGTGAGTAATTTTATATTATACTTTACACACTTCAGCTTACACTATCTCACATTGAATGAAGAGCTTTTAACATCTTTTTATTTACAGATCTTCATCTATAGTCTTATATCTGAGTTAAGAGTGAAATGAAAATGCTTAACCTCACAGTCAGACACAGTGAAGAAAGTATACAATATTCTCATTATACAAGAATAAGTGAGTCAATTATAACAGAAAATACTGCAATTGAGTATATCTCAGTGAAGAATAAATAATCAGACTTCTATGATTCAAGTTACATATCTGAATACAATGAATCTAGATCTGAATGTCATTGCTAAAGCACTGAATTCTCTGAAAAAGAAATTCTCTAAGTGAAAATCTTGATATTATAAGCATTGAGCTTGCTTTAATAGCAGATGTTAAAATCATGATGCAAAAGATTACACTCAGTGTGTATAGTCAAGAGAAGTAAGAGAGTCAAAAAACTAACAGAATCAGTGAGCTCAGAGACACTTACTGATATTCTATAAAAAGTCTTCAAAGTGAAAGAGATGTCTGCATTAGATGACTCTCTGAATTCTGTGAATATAAAGAGAAAGCAGGCTTCTGACTGAGGTGTAGATGAGAATGAAGTGAACACTTATCTCAATACCTTGAGACCTGAAATATTAATGTATAGAGAGTACTTGAGTAAGAATCAAGAGATAGCTGTAAAAGTATTAACAGATACAGAAGCTTCTACACAATATATTAATAATTATATAATCTGAAGATTGAAAGAGGTCTGCTGAGTGAAGAATCTTCAATATATAAGATTATCTGATAATCAATATCTGATATCATCTGTAAAAGTAAGAGTTCTCTTGCACTTCAGAGAATGATCTTGCTATATTTGAGTATGAGAGCTGCAGAATGTGAAATACAACCTTATTCTCAGACTTAATTAATTTCAAAGATTCAATTCACAGATTCAATGATATACATGTCATATACAGTTGACTGATAGAAAGAAAATGATTCATACAATTCTATTAACTGATATGAGAAGAACATTTCACACTTCTGATATAGAAGAATTAAATCTGCTTACACATTAATAAGTAAAGAGAATGATTTGTAAGACCTCATCTGAAAGCATTCTATATGTCATATGAAACTCAGAAGCAGAAGAAACTAAGATAAAGAATATATGAGAGAATAAGTGTATGAAGAAGCTTCTGAAGAAGCATGAGAAGATCTTTTAAACAGATCTTTCATCAGAATTACTGCTGGAACAGGGATTTGTACATGAGATTGACATGAGAGACACAAAATCAGTCAATCAGAATGCATACTCTCTGTTACAAATATATCTTGAAGAACAGAAGCATCAGATCACAGATCTTCTAGAACATAATCTTATACAATTTTTATCAAGTATGTGAGACTTTTCAGTTCTATTTGTGAAAAAGATGAGTGAAGAGTGATGAATATGTATTAATTATCAAGCACTTAATAAGCTTATAATTAAGAATGAATATTCACTGTCACAGATTCAATAACAGTTGAATACAGTCAGAAACATCTGATATCTATCAAAGATTGATCTTCTCTTAGAATACTGACAGATCTGTGTAGATGAACTGTCAGTTCTGTGAACTGTGTTTAATATGTAATGAGAGAAGTTTGAATTCCTAGTAATATTATTCAGTCTGATAAATGCACTCATCATCTTTTAAATAATGATGAATATAATTCTTTATAAACAGAATGAAATCTCATATCTTGTATATCTTGATAACATTCTAGTCTTTTTAAACTCATATGATGAATATCTGAAGTATCTTAATAAAGTGCTTACAACTCTGATAGAGTATAAGCTCTATGTTAAATTAATCAAGTATGTGTTTAAAATGAAAGAGTTGAAGTTCATGAGACATGTAGTGAGTGATGACTGTATATACCTCATTCTGAAGAAATTGAATGTCATAGTGAATTGACCATGGCTGAGAAATATACACTATGTATAACAGTTTCTTGAGTTGGTCTCATACTACTGTAGATTCATCAAGGATTTCACACAAATATCTGCATCACTCTCAGATCTCTTAAGAGAAATGAATACAAATCTGCAAAAGAAGAAGTTTTATTCAATCATCTGAAATGCTGTATGTGAAGAGGCTTTTCTCATACTGAGAGAATATGTAATAATATTCTCAGTGCTTATTCAATCAGATTGTGATAAACCTTTCTACATTGAGACAGATGCATCTGAATGAGCTATCAGAGACACTCTTCTATAGATAAGCAAGAATGACAAGCTGCACTCAGTGACATATAATGATAGAAAACTATCAGATGCTGAGCTCAATTACTCAGTATATGAAAAGAAATTGCTAGTGATTAAGCACACACTGATGTTATAAAATAGATATATTGATAACAGATATACAATAACAGTGATCACAGATTACAAAAGCCTCATCTATCTATAATTAATAATAAAACCTTTTAAACACTTAGCACATTGAATCTCAGAGTTTCAAGCATACAATCTTCATATCAAATATCAAAAGAAATCAGATGTAGTAATACTGAATGCAATCAGTCACAGATCTGATTTCATAAGTAAGAGTTCTGCAAATCAGACACAAGAGACATTCATGTTAAATATACTGAGAGAATGTAAGAAATCAGAATGAGTGAACATCATGATCTCTCACTTGAAGAATGATAAGATGTTGAATGATAAGCATTTTATAAGAGTAGTAGAAGAGATACTTCTGAACTTTAAGCTGAGAAAATTGAGAAATAAAAACAATGTTGTGCTTTACTGCAATCTAGAATACACAGAAGCTCTCTATCTAGAATCTTTATTTAGATGTGACTTAATAACTCACATGCACAAGAAATTCAGTCACTTAGAAAGCCCTGAACTCATGAGTGTACTTGAATCAAGAGTATACTGACCAAGCATGACTGAGAACATTCAGATGTATACTCATGAGTGCCTGAATTGCCAGGTCACAAAAGAATCTAAGAAAGAGTTAGAACACAAGAAAGCATAACATCAGATGAAGTATATAATACAATCATTTGAATAATGAGAAATGAATCTCATAGATATATTACTGTGAATGTCAAATGAAAATCAATGAATAATCACTGCTATTGATTACACTACTGACTGGCCAGTCACAAGAGCAGTTTCAGAGATAACAGAGAAGATGATGATGAAGTTTCTACATGATAAGATCTATGTTAACTATGAAATATCATGTGAGATTCTAACTGATAACAGTGCAAATCTTGTAGAAGAAGCAGTAAGGCATTTCATAAACCAGTTATAGATAAGACATCATAGAACAACATTATATCATCTACAGATAAATGAAAAAATGAAACACTTGAATAAAATCTTAAGTAACATGCTGATAAAATATCTAGTGAGTAAGCCTATGAGACTATGAAATGAATATCTCAGACAGGTGCTATTAACCACATAGATTCAATAGTATGCAGTCTTCAAGTGTTCATCATTCTACCTGTTGTATGAATTGCATCCGCGCATTTCAGAGAATGCTTCAGAAAAGGTGGAAGAGAGAACAGCAGTTACAGATACAGCAGAAACAGCAGTTGCAGACACAGCAGTTGTAGACACAGAATCAAGATTGAAAGAGATCAGCCACACATGTGTAAAAGCTAACAAGTTACTCCTGAACTGAGCAATTCAATCAAAAAGAATACAAGACTCACTTGTTAAGAAATCAAGTCTCAAGATAGAAATATAAGTTCTCATACACAATGAGAGTTCTGAGAAGTTTCAATCTAGATGATTTAAGTTATATAAGATACTCAAATCACATTCTCTGAGAATGTATGCATTGAAAGAATCAGAGAAACAGATCTTACATAACTTAATCAATGATTCATAACTTATGAAAGTAAAGATGCAAGATCTGAGCAGATTATGATTATTCACAGCACTATCATCAGTGTTGAAAAAGAAGAAACTTATAATTAAAAAGCCTCATGAAGTAAGAGAAATCATAGACACTTATAAATCAGATGATCTCACTTATTCTGATCTTTTTATAATTATAAGAAAAGAATGAGAAGTAATGAAGAAATCAGATAAATATCACACTTCAATAAGTGATAAGACTGTAACTGATCATACAATAATATGTCACAGACAGTGAGTATAATATGATAAAGAGCAGTTTTAAAGTAACAGACTTACATGTGAATCAGATCACAGAAGAAAAAGGAATTCAGAGTTGAATTCAACTGTTTATATCAGTTCAATCACAGAGATCACAGAGAATAAACTATCTGAAACATCTGTGAACATGTAAGATTAAGTCATCTCAATCTCTGAGAACACTCAGAGATCAGATGAGATTAGTTTCAATGAGTCATTCACTGTAGTGATCTGAGCGGGCGAAGAGAGACAGTATAATGTATGAGACAGAATCACAAAGATAAAAGCTGCTGAATCTAGTTATTAAACACTGTATCATATAGAGATCACATAAGAGTAGTGACTAGCAGATAAAGAAAAAGTGTAAGAAAAAGAAAAGAGATAATGAATTGATCATCAACTGTAAGAATTGACTGTAAAAAGATAAATATTATCATACACACTTCATTCATTTTCATACATCACATATTTAATCTATTTCCAACACCACACCACCTGAAAAACATCAAAAACAAAGGAAATCTTAAAACTTGAGGTCTGCAAGAGATTCAAGGGCTGCAAGCTGCTCTTATAACAATATTATACACATCTCTGATTTCTCTATCACTCTGCATACAACATTAATGTCATTTATCACAAGATTGACTGAAATGCTAATATAGGAATGTGTACATGTATGCATAGAGAAATTGAAGAAGAGCATGGAACTCACAGAACCAGAAGACAGAAGAAATAGAAGAGAGAGGCACAGAACCGGACAAATGATGAGAGTCACTCAGAGTCAAACACTTACAACTCAGTGTATGCACAACCTTTCTCACAGAAGAGAGAAAGAGAGAGAAAGTGACAGAAGAAGCTTGAAGATGAGAGAGAATAGTCTCAGCAGTGTTATCATCTTCAATCAGAATGATCTCTGATGCTGAAGCAACTAAGAATCATTGTTAGTATATGAAAATTATAAAAGCAGAGATAATAATTATTGAATGAACACTCACTGACCTTAGAATTATACATGCAATTACAACACACATGAGACTTCTCAGAAAGAGAGAGAGAGATACAGAGAAATGCAGAAAGTAGAACACAGCATGTGAACAGCTCATTCTCACAATAACACTTCAGACAAGGTGTATAAGTCTCACATCTGTGAGTGTAAAAGAGTACAACATCTATGTTCTTGTTTCTGAAAACACAGATATCTTTCACCTGCACTATGAAGTTGAATAACAGATATCACAGAATAGACTGATACAGATCTATCATTCTGAAGAAATTCATCAGAGTAGATGTTTCTGTGATATTGAACTTTACAGTTATGAAAAGCTTCTTGATGTCTGTGAACACTATGACTTTATGCACAGTAAAACTCATAATAATTTTTCCTAAGAATAGAAAAATCAGTGTTAGAAAGAAAAGATGAAAAAGAAAAAGACTTACAATCTCAATACTGTTGAGAGAGAGAGTGATTCTCTGAAATGAATAGACAATTATCTCATCATAAATATTTAAAACAAACATAATAATCAGTGTTCACAATCAAACTTCAGATAGTCATGTTATATACTGTCTTTATACAATAAATCATTCTAGAGATTAGTAAGAAGAGTGAGAGTATACACACTGAGAAACATGATTCACTGAGTCTATACAACATCTTCTTGAAATGGAGAGAGCTAGTAATGAAGGCAGAGGCAGTAAAATCAGAAGTAGCAGCAGTAGAAGTCGCAGGAACAGAAATAGCAGAAGTAGGAGAATCAGACACAGAGGCAAGTGTAGAAGATTGAGAAGTAGTAGAAGAGATAAGAGAGAATATAGAAGACTCAGTCACATATAACATGAGTAATTTCTTCATTATCATGTTCTTCAGGTTCTTGATCAATGATTTAATATTGAGTTCACTATCATCAGTGAACACAGATCTGTCAATGTGTGAAGATTCTATATAAATAAAAACAACATATCAGCATCTGCATCTATGCAAAATCATGCCAGAAAACACAATCAGAAACTCACTGAGAAGAGAAACAGTTGAGAATATATAAGAAGATGAAGAGAGTGTATAAGAAGATGAAGAAGATATGTCATTCATGATAGTATATTCTAGTGATTGTTAGAAGATAAACAAGTTCTGATCACATTTCACAACATATTACACTTACTACTAATAAACTACTCAGTATGAGCACTATGAGAATGCTTGTTATGAGAACAGAGAGTCATCACCAGAAATATGTATAATATAATAAGTGAATAAATGAAAAGAGTTGAATAGAAGAAGAGATAGAAATCTTAAATGAGATGATGACATTTAATGATGACAATGATGAAGATGATGATTGAAGAATGAGAAAAGTTAGTGAATGAGTAATGTAATATAGTGAAAGTTTCTTTGTGAGAGTGTATGCAGAATGCTAGCTGAATCAGAGATAGATCATACAATTATGAAATGCTAGTGATAAGCTAATCTGTATGAAGCTAGAGTGTATAACATAGTCACATGAGTGTGATCAAATCTGATGAGAGAGGATGTGATTCAGAAGAACATACAACTGTCAGATAATAACACAGCTGCTTCCGAACTACTAGCATACACATATGAATGTAAAGAAGGCCCTAGCGGCCACTAATTAATTTAGCGTACAAGATTCAATATATAAGAAGCCGGCGTACGCCTGTAATTATACGCTGGCTTAAGCAACCTTTGAATCACATATAAAGAGATATTTTACAGAATTTTAAAATATATCAAGATAAAAATATTTAATAATTGATTTTAAATTGATTTTAAATTGATTCTGAATTGATTCTGAATTAATTATAGTAATAAAAATAGATTTAATCTATATATTTAAGTAATTAATAATTGATTGAAAATCAGTTGATAATCAATTCAGTATAAATTATATAGATACTTACTTTATTATTAAATTCAAGAATAATTTTAGTATTAAATTGATTTTAAATTGATTTTGAATTGATTCTGAATTAATTGTTAATTAATTATTAATTAATTATAGTAATAAAATAAATTCAATCTGTATATTTAAGTAATTAACAATTGATTGAAAATCAGTTGATAATCAATTCAGTGTAAATTATATAAATACTTACTTTATTATTAAATTCAAGAATAATTTCAGTATTAAATTGATTTTAAATTGATTTTGAATTGATTGTAGAATTGATGGTAAATAATTAAGAAAGAAAGAGTGGTTTCAAATTACAAGAAAAGATGTATTGAGCGAGGTCAGGTAGTGGCACGGGCCACTTTTGCGAGGTCAGCTTACATAACGAGGTCAAGTGGCGCACTTAGCGAGGTCAAGTTTTCTGTATACACCCTTTGAAAAAAGGTTGGGCGCCTAAAATAGACTCCTGTGTTCCTGTTTTGAATCCTCCCAACCAGAGGTGGATCGATAGATTTATCCCCGGCTTGGCGCCAGGTCCCTGACGACCCAAAGCAAAATCACGGTTCCAGGCGGGCGGCTACACTCATGGAATTCAATCAGCTTCTTCAGTTCACCCATCTTTCCTCATCTTCTTTGGGCACCTGTCCGACAAGGAATGGACTGAACCAACCAACTAATAATTCACAATATCATTTAGGTGTTGCAGCCCGCCACACTAATCAGAAGTGCACGCTATTTCTGATGGGTGACGTCACCTCACATATCTTTGATTGAATGAACTTCTGACAGGAGCCAAGAATGGTGGCCGTGTCGAGTTGGTGGTGCGTGCCATTTCATGGACAAATACACGCGCAGGCACGAAACAGACATGCAGGGTTCCAAGCAGAGATTGCAAAGCAAAAAAGGACTGCGCGCCTAAATAGGTTCTGGCCACGGCCACATTTTTAAATCGTGGTGTTTCTGTTTCGAAGGCCATGTTTATCGTGGCCTTGGACTCTTAGCTTTGTCAGGTACCTGACCTCATCGCATTTCGAGGCGGGGAGCAAACCCTTCGTTGGAATTCCATTTGATTCTTAGTTCAAGACTCTGTTTTGTTCCTCATTCTCGACTTATTCCGCTGTCCATCTTTTAAATTCTGCAACATAGGCAACTACTTTGTTCCTGATTTGGCTGTCATCTGCTACCTTGTCTATGCTTGCCTACAATATGAGTGTTTATTCAATTATATTCTCGGTGAGTCATTCCCCGTTCATTGCTGCTACATCACTTATATTCATCTATAGGATCGACAAATATTCATCTATAGGATCGACAAAATGCAGAGGCGACACTTGACACTGTCGACACCATTGACAAAAAGATTGTTTCACGTGTATGCGACTCGCTGCGTCTTCTCGAGCGTCTCGGGGCAGCGAAGGCTGCGAAACTATTAGAGAGTGTAAAGAACTACGAGCCAAACCCTTCGGACTTCACGGATAGCCCCGAGAAATAGTTATTCCGGGCCGATCAGGGGCATCATCGGCGGAGCCTTAGATAAATAACTATGATTGAGGCGTCTTTGGTGATAAGTTAAGTAGTCGGCGTCATGTGCTCTCTGAGCAAGGGCTGCTTGCTCATAATTTATTTCAGATTCCGCTTTCAAACATCAATCTGGGAGAGCACAAAGTGGCCAATGGGCAGGGCCGAATATGGGTGTTTGTGGACTTTTTGGATGGTGAGAGCTGCGAAACTGAAGCTGGAAGAAACCATACCGAAGCACAAGGCATCCCCTTCCCCTTCTGGATTGTACTATGCCATCGTCTCCTCACCGTCCCAGTATTTCCTAGGTGGTCGCCCCTCACAACGGCCACATAGGAATCATTCGTGGTCGCAGGCCACCCGACGACAGCGTTGGGAGTTCCAGATGGTGGCCCCTCCCTTGGCCGCGCTTCTAGCCCTGGGGGGGACCATCGCGCACCCTGCCCGGGCGCTATGTATCCAGCATAATATGGGCCTTGCATGGACATGTTTTGTGGAAACACTCCATTATTGTACCCGGGATTGACGGCGAATGCTTCTTCTTTGGACGTAAGCCTTATACTCCCCGAGATTGGATTGTCCCACTTACCCGTCCGTACCTTCTTCCATGTTAGCTGACCCTCCTCAGCATGTGGGAACGCAATCATCAGGAAAAAAAGATAGAGCTAATTGGGCAGTGGTATTTGGGGAGGCAGCCTTCTTATATTCATCTCGCACGGGCCTCGACTAGATAGAAATTCCAATATTTCTCCCTTTTTCTCTTCACCTTGCTTCTTGTGGTGATCATTTCCTGAGCTCGGACAGGCAGCTATAATAACTCAAACTTTTGAATTCATGTATCAGGATGATTACAAACTGCCTGTATGAGCCTGCTCCTCCTCTCCCCCGCGAGAGAGCCTGGATGCCTTCCCATTGGCTCCGTACATGATAAAATTTCGCTGCTAGGAAGCTAACTGTATACCGTCCTCCTCTGGCGCTGGTGGAGGTTGAAGGGGATTCATATGCCGCCAGGCCCAATGTAAACAAGCGAATCTCTGATGCGACCTCAGACCAGACTTCTTTTTGTATTTTCTTCCGCACTAACACACATGTGGTCGACAATCCGAATCTGTGTGCTCTCATGTCAGCCCTATTTCCTTGAAGAAGGAGGTAGGTGCTTCTCTGCCAAGTGCCTCTTCAAATGCTCTCTACTGAACGCTGTTTCGCACCCGGGAACCGGGCACGCATATACCCGCTGTTTTGAATCTGTTTGCTTTCATGTCAGCCCTCTTTCTTGAAGAGGAGGTAGATGCTTCTCTCACGGACTATCAAGTGCCTCTTCAAATTATCTGTTCTGTAGAATACTGCTTCACACCCGCGGACCGAGCATGGATGTACCCGCTGTTTTGAATCTGTTTGCTTTCATGTCAGCCCTCTTTCTTGAAGAGGAGGTAGATGCTTCTCTCACGGACTATCAAGTGCCTCTTCAAATTATCTGTTCTGTAGAATACTGCTTCACACCCGCGGACCGAGCATGGATGTACCCGCTCTCCTGAATCTGTTTGCTCTCATGTTAGGCCTATTTCCCGGCAAGCAGAGCGGGTGCATCTTACGGATTCTCTGATGTGTTTTCAAAGTACGGGGAGTGGGAAGGAGGAGGAAGAGGGAGGAAGGGGGAGGCGGGGTAAAAAAGAGAGAGAGAGAGAGAGAGACAGTGTGTCGTCCAGTCCTCAACGACTGGGCACGGATGATAATCAGAAGTTGGTCGATGGGATGGGATGAGATGGTATGTACATACAATGCATTACTGCTGCGCGAGGCGATGGCAGCAAGGAAGTTGGCGGTTGCGTGTCTTCGAGAGAAAGTTGCTCGTAGGAGTGTTTCACAAGACTTGGAGGGTCGAAACTGGCACTCAAGCATCATGTTATCCGTTAAAGGGGCATCTAATAGAAATATAACAATTAACACAAGTAGATAATTCCGAAAGAGTATCGAATGTACTCCGTAGTTATCCTCAAAATTCTACCGTACTAATATTCAAGTTTATAGTAGTTGTTCCTGAGAATTCTGTTCTAGAACGTTCCGACGTGCATGCCGACCCCGGGGACCGGATTCTTTCCGGCTTTGAAGACGGACCAGCACCATGATGAAGGCGCACCGCCGTCGGAAGATATCACCAGGAGTCAAACCAGATTGGGGCCTGCAAGCGATTTCCACAACCTGTCGTCGCTCGGGGATCTGCAATATCGGAGGGGGGCGAGGCGTAAGCTCATCGGGCTCCTGACTTCCACCAGCCGGGAAGACCCATCGCGGTCTGGCGCCGCCTCAGGGGATGCCTCAAGCCGACCTGGTGCTATTGCTATTGAGCAGGCCGAAATACCTTCTCGCGCTGTCATCAAGAATGAGTGTGAATCAGACATCGGCGGTGCCAGCCTTCCGTCGAAACGCCGCCGCCGCCCATACCAGCACGAAGATTACCTTGACATTATTGAGGTTGTTGACATAACCGCCTCCCCGAGACCTGGAAAAAGGCGGGAAAAGACAGTGCCTCAATCTTCGATAGTGAAGCATCAGGGCACCAACAGTCGCCGTGCTCCAGCTGCTCAAGCGACCCGGCGTTGGAACTACCGAGGCCTTGTCGGATATGAGCTGAGGAATGGAAAGCCGTGGGTACGTGTTGCGTGGCACCCCACCTGGGAACCCGCCGAAGAGTTTCCTTCCGCCCAAGTGGAGGAGGCGAGACATCTACCGCTGAAGAAGGGTGAAGGAGGGCCAAAGAGTGCGAACAGGTTAAGAAAGGCGCGGAAACAGCAGTAGATGGTGTATTTATTAAAGCTAGTATACAATTTTGTTCCATGAAAGTACTGTCGTCCATGATTCTCGTGTAGCCAACCAGACTTACGTTCCCATCACCCGTTCGGTCATCGTTTTCTTGCGTGGGGACTTGATACTTGACTTGTGCCACCTCATGCCCCTTGAAGAGGCTTGACGTGAGCGTACCAGCTTCCGGTTCTTCGCACTTTGAGGCTCCCAAACAGACGATCCAGATGACACTGAGCAGTGTTTGATTCGGCTATAAACTCATCTTTGACCTTGCATCCCTGGAGCTTCGCTGTCGCATCCCAGCTGTACGGCCTTCTGGTGCGCCCGCCTCCGGGGGCCGCAGGCAAAGCCGGGCGGCCGAGTGCTGGGAATAAGAGGAGGTGGACCGAAAACGAGGACGTGCGCCTTCGTCGTATGAGAAACGCGGATGACGACTGGCCGGACATCGAGAGACGGTTCCCGCACCGGACACTGAATGCTCTACGGCAGCGGTGCGTGTTGCTCCAGCAGCACTGCTCATCAGGTGAAGATGGTTGGCCCTCTTGAAGCTAAACTGCTCATGTGTCGCCCAAGTAATGAGCTAAATCCTCACAAGAGGAATCCGCCTGTGAGGATTTCCGTCGCAGCAGCTTCCCCTCAAAAAAATCCTCTTCATTAGTCAGCTGAAGAAACTTGAGACGAAACTGAGCGACGAAGTCACTCTTAGGGCCAGCGTAGACGGTGTAGCTGCAGACGCCTTGCACAGCTACTGGAATATCACCTCCAAGGTGCTCCTTCACGCGGGAGATCACAATCTTAAAGCATGCCGCTGACATGCTACAAACGAAAATCTCATACTACTGGCATCTCATATTGCAAATTGCTGGAGCCCTGCGATTGCCAAACCCGGCGTCGGCAATGAAATCTTCCAGGGCGTCGCGTTCTTTGCTAGGTTCCAGGTCTATCACTCATTGGCGGCATGGCGGCCAACGGATACGGAACCAGTGCCCCTCAATCAGAGAAATTTGGTTGATTTCGGTACTAGGCGGAGATGCCTAAGTCTCATTAGCATTGGTGGTCAGCTATGAGACTACTCCTTACCATGATCTCAGTGAGTCGTGTTCAAATGTTCAATAAGCCGCAGCTCAGTGAGGAGGTTTGTTCAGGAGCTCGATCGTGGAGGCAAAGCTAGATTGAAACATGAAGAGACAACCGGGCAGGCATCTTTGACTATTTATGTACTGATTAATGGCTTGAGCTTTGAAAGCAGGAGGCATTGAAGCTAGGAAATAACGGTGCGGCATGTTCGATTCACGAATCTTAGGGTGTAAAGAAACAAATGAAAGAAAAGGAATAATGTAAAGCTAAGCCAGGACCCGTGCCTGATAATCATCCGCGAAGAGGTAACGTATGTGGTGGTCCAATAATTAACGAAGGAAAGCAAGAGAATGTGATCAATGTAATGTGCCCATCGGGAGGTTATACTGCATCCATTCCCGGAAGCATGACGGTTCCACTGTAAAATACCTCGCTCGCTTCATCAGCAGGTCCAGCCGGTGCCGGGATCTCAAAATTCCATACAACGTGAACACTAATTCTCCAATGCTATTGATAACAGTGGAACATAAACCGCTGGCGTAACAACCAGTCCTTACCATGTCCATCCCCATTGGTACCATCTGACAGCAGACACCAGGAATAGTTCAGGGTGCATGATTCTTCTGATTTGCGCTCGGTTATCTCAGTAGACACCTCCTGGATAACGAGAATTCCATCAGAGGTAAGATTCAGGGTGGAAGAAGCGTAGTTCGCGGGTAGATTAAGAGGCGTCTCGGATATCATGCAGGGGATGATATGGGGAAGTGGTGTGGTTTGCGGAGGAAGCATATCCATGTTAGTGTCTTTGACCACCTACACGTTAGTTACCACGTACCCGTTGGTCCATTCTCTTGATTGTTGACTGGTTTTTCCCACCCCAAATTCCACCACTCCTAGGATAGATATGATTAATATTTTTTTATTCCAGAGCTTAGATAATATGAGTACTCCCTCCGAGATATATAAAAAGTCAAGATCTTAAGGCGTTGGGTAGCTGGTGGAGGATAATAACGGGTACGTGGTAAATAACGTGTAGGTGGTCAAAGACACTATCTGCTTGCAAGTGCCTTGGATCTATCACACATCTTCCTAGGCTGGAAGGACTGATTGGTACTTAAATCCTGACTCACTGAACTGCGCAAAAAGAAAAGCAAATACCAGACTTCCCTTGGCTCATCCCAGAGCCATTGGCCTCAAAGGGTTGCTTCCACACGAAAAATGCCAAATCAGGCAACCGTCGCCTGCAAGTACATGCATTAGGCGATGTACTGGCAAGAGGGGCAGATCAAGGATCTCAGCCTCGCTGCATCTCTTTACTTTCTTGAACTGGGAGGGAGTGCTACAAGGCTATATAAACCTCGTGTCGTTCCCCCCTCCATCCTTTGAATTTTAGAATTAAACAGCAAGCAAATGCCCGAAAGATCTATTTCTGATCAATCAAGCTCCTGATCTCCCTACCGTATCCCCAAAGCCGAGGATCCATCTACATAAAATGGCTCCCCCCAACGAGCAGAGTCTTTCTCAAGGCATCCAAGCCGAGCTGCAGGCCAAAAAACAACGACTCGCGCTGCTGGAACAAGAAGAGGTCCAGGCGCTATCCTACATGCAGGAACTTCAGGCTCAGGCACGAGTAATACAACAGCTGAACACGAGTGCCAGGGAGGTTCAAGCGGCCCGTGCAGTACAGACTAGCGGCAAGACGGTGGCGCAACAGGTTCAAGACCAGATGACAGAAGTGGCCAGAATCCAAGCTGAGGTAGAGGTTGTGCGAAGCACGATTGAATTACTCAGTAGTCCATAGTAAATCCACGAGGTAGTGTATACAACTCAATTCCTCCGATCCCTGCTGACCAGGTACACTAGACATATTGCCCCAATCGCGATAAGCGGCCACCGCGTGTGTGGTCTTTCGAGCTCAGCTTTCAGCTCCCCTTTTCTTCGGACTTCACTTTCAACTCTTGCGAAGAGATCACCCTCCGTTTCGTCTCCATCCCCAAAGACCTTCTCGGCTTTTTCGCCCGGGTCCTTCAACCCCAGCTTGGCTTCCTGTTCTGGCGTTAAAGTTGGACTCGAGAAAGTCACACGTTGTTGTACTCCCAACTCTTGTCTCTTTTTTTCAAAGCATGCCAATTCGACTACCTTTTGCTTCAAAATGTCAAGCTCAGGTTGCCAAATAGTCAATTTAAAAAATGCTTCCACTCTCTGATTACGGTCCCAATCGTAGTAGCGGGAATCTAGAGCATGGCAGTAGACGTTTCCGAAGGAGTGAGGTTTCAAAAGTCCGTGAGCAATAGCTTGGTCCTCGTATGCCTGCTGGCGCCAGACCTTCACCACGGGAAGCTCTGATCGCAGTTGTCGGTGAGGGTTGTATGAAGTGTGCACATGCTCACACACGGAGTTAATGAAGTCTCGAGCTGCGATCATAAATGGGAAAGCGAGCAAGGGCTCGGCAATTTGCACCACCTGAAGATTGGTGAGCCAGTAAGGGGGAACCGCAAACAACTGAACCGGGAGAGTATGACTCCACTCCCAATCCAGAATAGAAGTAATGTTGAAGTTGTCATCAACAACAATATTGGGCGGGCGGAGATCGCCATGCATCAAAATAAAAGGGCCATGGTTGTACTTTGGTTTAACCCAGTTCATCACAACACCCTGACCAGCCCAAATACTGTATCGATAATGTTGTGCATCCTCTTCCCCCATTATTGAATCCGGGCATCGGGAGTAGTCGTTGTAGATGAGTCTGAAAATCAGGTAGACATAATCGATTGCGGAGGTGAATGTCTGCTGAGGAGGCAGAAAACGCGAACAAAAGTCAAAACCACCGACCTCTTGGTCATTGATATCGACTGATAGAGGTCGGTTGTTGGCAAATATCCAGTTCTCATCATTCTCATCCAGAGTGAGAGCTCCGATTCGGTCGAATTGTTGGTGATAGAGTTGGATATAGACATCAGCGAGTTGGGTGTACAAATGTTCTCTTGTACTTTTCTCAAGATCTGGAAGCACAACGCCAGCCAATGTCTTCCCTTCAGTATACTCCATAAGCATAAATGGAAGGCCGAGGACGTTGTCATCGCCGTGTATGGAGTAGCCGTGGAGACGAGGAATGGGAATGGTGGTCTTCTCTGCAATATACCTAGTTGATGTTAGCTTCACTTGTAGTTCTACCATCAATTTCCACGAAACACCTGGGAGGGGGCCCGCCTACTTCATGGTTGCAATTTCGCCGCGCATCTTCTCCTCCGGAAATGCTAGTCGGGGGAGAAGAGGAATCCTGACCATCCACTTCTCACCTTCCACGCTCTCAGCATCCTGGTTAAAGATCACAGGAAAGCAGACGTTAAAGCCACCCTTTTTCCAGTCCGAAAAGATACGACAGGGACTTTTGGCAGGATGAAAGGATGTGGCCAGCTTACAGACTTTTGAAGGATCAATGGAAGCTATAAGCTCCTCTGCAGCTTGATCAACTCTGTGCTTTGTGATTTGATCCATAATTGGATGATTCTAGAGACCAAAATATTTGTGGGAGAATGGCAAGAAGAACTTAGAATGTTGTAAGCATCTGAACCCATGTTTTTTGCAGCCTTGTTGTTTGCTCTTCTGCGAGAACAAATGCAGGGGGTGAGCTCCCATGTCACGTGACATTCTAGAGTTTGGGTTAGGCTCCAGGGGCTCTAAAGCAACCTTGGAATGACTAAGCCCCTAATTTCTGAAAGTCCATCCTTTGTTTGTATCACTCTGCCAATGTGGTTCCATAGATCATGCTTGCACACCGCACGTCCACAGTCAGAAGGGCATACTGTGTTGGTCATTGTCATGTTCTATTCCAAGGCAGCCATCCTGAGATTGGCATGCTCAAGCAGGCGGGGATTAGGCCCCAGCTTCATGTAGCACCTCTCCTTTGTTAAGCAGCAGTTCAACCACTACTCTGCCAGGTCGGCACAGTAAAAAATGGCACCTCGCACCCCACGATTTTGTCCATTATTATCATCACAACCATTGCATTCCTCTTCTCGTGTCCAGCATAACATTGTTTTTGATTAGGTCTATACATGAGGGTTAAGCCCTGTTGATACATACAGCCTTGCAGAGGTGCAACCACCAGGCGCTGGGCAGGGAATCGAACTCACCGATGCGCCTTGATCGCGTCGCGGAGGGACTTCAAAAGCTCAGTAGGCGAACCGTACAATGTACCCTGACACATGATGGCGCTCTGATAGCTGAGCAGCTTCGGGTTCAGCTGCACAACTGTCTCCTCACCACTTATGCTCTCAACAGTGATCTTGTTGGCACCGCTACCATCCCGTGTGATGAAGGTATCCAGCCCCAGCTCCTCGTCTGTCATCATTGCGTAGCCCAAGATCATCCAAAAAAAATGCTTCGGGTCTTCACTGATATATCCACGCCTCCGCCTTCATTCCACAGACTGCAAACGCATGGACAATCGACGCGTCGGCTGGGCCTTGAAGACCTCCCGTGTGACGGCGCCGACCTTTTGACCTCATTACCAGATATGGACAAGGACTAGGGCACGACCTTAGGGCTTCCTTTGTTTATCTGCAACACTTCGCGTAGCAGCATTCATCCTTTTCTTTCTTCTTCAGCTTTGAATCTTCGTATATTGCGCTCTATTTGTATGTTAGGTCGAATAGAATTGGCATCGTTACATCCCGCACATAGCGCGCCATCTGCAGCAGCGCACTTTTGCTCCTGATCTTATCCTTGGGTTTTTTCAACTCACCGACGACCCGGATATCCTTCCAGTTGTGCTTTCCACTGATGTCACTCGCGTTTCGGTCCCTGAGGAGGAGATCAATCTGTCGCTCCGTCGCTCTTGCTCGCCGTGGTGAAATAGACGCTTGGTGCATCCGGCAGGAACTCGTCCTGGAATCCAAACCACCAGTCGAGGGCGTCTTTCTCTGTTGGCGGGTCGGGGAAGCCCGACCATCCACTGTCAGCTCCGGAGCCAAGCGCGCGGCGAGTGGCATCATCTGCCCGTGTGTTCCAGTCTTTTCCTTCAAAATATTTTTTGAAGAAACCCTCAACATCCTGGTGAGTACAGCCCTCAATCTCCTCGAAGAGTCTTCCTTCCACCAGCCGACGCGTCTGCTCTGACCCTTTCTGCGATGATGATGTAGATCTGAACGACGTGCCATCAAATGACGGAGGAATGCTCGTCGGGGGGGTGGTTCGAGAGATACTGGTGATAAGGTCGAGGACCGAAGATGTGTGAACAGCCTTGATAGTTCAGAAGCAACATCTCTTTTGCTTATCGGGGGTCGGAGATTAAAGCAGCTTTTTCATCCATTAAAGTGATTAAAAGCTTTGATATCGCTGTTTGGCGGATATCATCAGGGTCATCGTCAGCGCCGTCGTAGGATGTTAGGGATAGCCGTTCCGCATCTTGGAGCAAGTCACGTACACGATCGAGCGAGTCAGCCAAAGGATATTTTGTGATGATAGAGAGTTCGGCTTGCGATAATTTTGCCATACCTGCGACGCGAGCTGTCACAGAATATTGAGAGAGTTGCTTGAAGAGGCAGCCCTGGCAAACCAGAAGCCTTCGGGGATGTGCCAAGACCCTAAGCCCAGGCGGGCGCGGGTACGGGGGAGGAATTACTTAATCCCGAGATGGTGCCAAGTGATATCCTTCTGGCTCATCCTTCATTAACCGTGCTTCAAAGGCTAACGACCCTAACAGCTAATGTTTTACAGATATACTTTCTAGGCTACAACAGATACTTGGCAAATTAGTGACTGTGTGATATCAGATTGACTATAATCTGACATGTAGAGCCAAGCTGGGACACTCTGTTGAGGTAATATAATGTAAGAAATCCCGCTCCTCGCGGATCCTTTACTTCTATTTCTATCTCTCATGTAATCAATAGGGCTAGCAGCCCTTGACTACACACAACTATATAGACTGGAGTTTGCAAATACTATTCATAACTCAGCTTGAATACTATTATATATTTAACTTCTATATTTTATCTTTCTACTGTAAATACTTTTAGTAGTTAATAGTATATATCATATCAAGCTATAAATACTCAAATAATTATCTGTAAGCACTTATTCTTATATTTCAAGCTCAGTCAGTCAGTAATTATCTGTTATAACTGAAAGAACTAGAAACTTATATACTTCAATCTCTGTAAACTCTACTATAGATACTCTTAGACTAGCTGCTAGAATCATGAATTTCACATTTAATTTCATTTGATCTGATCTCATACATTTCTTGATATAAGTCTCATCAGAACTAAGTCTTAAAAAAATCTGAAAATGAATTATTTCTGAGAGAAATGATGTGAAAAATGACCAGATTTAATTCAAGAACAGTGAAATGAGAGTAATTTTCCAGAATAAACTGTGAAAGATAATCATTCTTTCAAAATCAGAATAAGACTAAGACTGAAGATTAAAATCAGTCTCATTCAGTTCATTCAGTGATTGCTTATATAATCAGAATTTGATAATGATTATTGATAACACTTATGAAATAACTAAATATATTCTTATACAAGTTTATTCTTCACTTTCTCATGAAAACTACACTTTTCTGATAAACTGTGATCAGAGATATTAAACTATCTGATAATTTCATATTTTACAATCATGAGTTTCTTAATTGTTTCTTCTTATAATTGTTCTCAGTGATAGTAATAAATAGACTGGTCACTGAAATCATGAATTTCACATTTGATCTCATTTGATCTGGTCTCATACATTTCTTGACGTGAATCCCGCTGAGACTGGCTATCAAAAAAACATGTAAAGTGACTATATATCAGATCTTAAAATGGAATCATGACTTGAAAAAAATGAGAAAGTGGTTTCATTTGATTCCATTTAGTCTCATTCTTGGCATAAAGTTACTATTTTTAGACATTTTAAGGTTTTTTTTAGACTATTTTTAATTTTTTAAAAAGTAACACTTTTTGGTAATGCTCAAATGAGATTTAAAGTCATTTAAAGTAATAAAAATAATTTAAATTGAGAAGTGGAAATCATGGTCTCATTTGAAAAATGTGACAAGAGTAGACAGTAAGTCTCACTGAAACAGTATGAGACTACTATCTAATGCTAAAACTGTGTAATGGGATCAGTTGAATTGGTAATGAGACTATCAAAAAATCTGGTTCTGGTCCCAGACACGGTCACATGGTCAGTCTAGTAATAAATATCTTGACTTGAGTTGAACTTTCACTTCATTCTCATCTCTGTTAATGAAATTATCAGAATATCATGTACTATCAGTGTAACAGTTGAATATATACTCTCAATAATTTTTCATAACTCTAGAATTGATTTGATGTGTAAATTCATCAGATCATCTTGAAGATAGTGATCAAATTCAGTTTTACAAGTATGTAGTTTTGCCTGACTTTTAATTGTAATCAATGTATGTAAGTTCTATTTCAAAGTTAGTATTATAGTTCTATATAATATGAAGTGTTATTAAAGATTATTACTTACTAGAGAATTGTATTTCACTGTCTTCACATCTCAAATATCTGCTTATTCAAATCTCTGATAGTTGACATTATAGTAGTCTCAGATTAATTTAATATATAAGTCTCATTTCTTCTCTGTTCAATCTTAAGAAGTGTAGATATTAACTTAATAGAAGAGATCTAGTAGAGCTGCTACAGTATAGTACTCTGTAAAAGATTGTTCTATTTTACTGTAGTAATATATCAGTTTATCTCTTACAGTAATAATAGTCTGTGCTATAGCATCATCTTAGACTGAATTTCTTTTTAAGTGATTCAACTGCTTCTCAAGATAAGTAAATAAACTGTTATATACTCATCAGACTGACTGCAGCATTGATGTATAAGTGATTAAGACTGTCTTTATTATCTTATAAAACTGAAACAGTAAATCAATCATATATTTCAACTGAGTTCACTTCATATCAGAAAGTTTCAATATCTGAATCTTTTCTTAATCAGAGTATTGCACTTAATAATCAATTATCTGATACAATCAAAGAGTCTGAACAGTTATCTTATATATTGAACTTCATCATATTTTAATATTTTGTATCATATTCAGTGATGTGACTGATTTATTTATTTATTGAATATCATGAAATCATTGTTATTATTTAGAAGAGATATAAATCATATTAACAATGTTTCAAATCTATGATATTTAAATTATTAGTCAATCTATTTAAAATTAACAGTAGTGTTATTAAAAAGCATTATTAAAAAACAATATTAAAAAGTGTTATCAAAAAACATTATCTTTTATAAAGTGAATGTAAAAGTTACTTAAGTAATTACTTTCATCTTATTCTCATCTCAAGAATCAGTCATCTCATTATTCTTCATCTCAATGTTAAGATTCTTTATCAGTGTTTATATCACAAGTTGAATCACATGAGCAATGCAGAGAATATAATCTTGTTTATTATTTCAGAAATGCAAAGTCAATTTTTACTTCAAGCTCTTCATCATAGTGTAGTTATTCACAGTATTATCAGTTGTAATTATAAGAAGACTGAGACTAATATCTCAATAGTTATTTTTAATCACAGTTATTAATATCTCTGTTATATAATTCTCAGTATGACTACTGATCAATGATTCAAATTTAATTAATGTGTAAGAATAAGTGCTCGCAGGCAATTATTCGGGTGTTTGCAGCTTGATGTGATATGTACTGTTAACTACTAGAAGTGTTCATGATAGAAAGATAAATGTAGAAATCAAATGTATAATAGTATTCAAGCTGAGTTATAAATAGTATTCATGAACTCCAGTCTATATAGTTATGTGTAGCCAAGAGCCGCTAGCCCTATTGATTATGTGAGAGATAGAAATAGAGGTAAAGAATTCACAAGAAGTGAGATTTCTTACATATCTCTCTCTCTCTAAGGCTTCATCTGCAAAGCCTTTCACTGAGTGACTTCATAGTCAGCTCAGCACTGCAGTGATACTCACTAAAAACTCTTCACATCTATAAAAAACCTCAGTGAGGAAAAATCTCTTGTTATCATGAAGAGAAAAGAGTCTGTCACTCAGTTTCTTATTCTGTAAGATTCTTTATAATCTACAGATTCTTCTCTGACTATTACATAGATTTATCTTGCATCTTTCATACAGAAGAGTTCTGGTTGACTCTCAATCATTTTCACAAGATTCTTGTATAATCATCACACAGATTCATCTTACAGATGAATCACTCTTTGTGAGATCATTCTCATCAAAGAGAAACATTTGTGAGTTGATCTTTCACTCATTCTTGCAAATCATTGCTCTTTAACACTGTAGAATTGTGAGGAATTTTTCATTCTTTCATCAACTCTGTAGAATTATAGAATTAAGATATTCACAGTCTGCAATCACTCTTTGTAGTCATATAGAAAGATTCAGGCCTGTGATTCACAATCACTCTTATTTGCTAGAGTGATCTGGCTATTTCACAGAATCACTCACAGTGTAAGCAAACCTCTCTAGAGTAGTATAAATATCTCAGATCTGTCTGTGAAATCTCATCTTCTTTTCTCTTTTTCTGTAACAGCTTTCATTCTTACAAACTGTGAGTATTCTCATTCATCTGTGAAGTGTTTTCACTCAGATGATAGAGAGAGAGTGTTTCTAACAATATTCACATGTTGATTCAAGAACTTCTCAAGAATAAAAATTTTTTCAATTTCAATATCTTTGCAAACAATATCTGACTGTCACTAAGCTTCTTGTGAATGTCCCTGTGACTCCTCTGATTGCTTTTTACTGGCTGGTGGAGCAGGGGCACTGCCACCTACAACTGCATCTTCATTCTTCTCAGCCTTGCCATCACACCTGATCTTCAGGCCAGTAGCTCACCTCATCCCTCTCCCAGGCCAGTCTCTGACTCTAAGCAGTGCAGTTTCTTTCTTTGCTGTAAGTCTTCTCATAAGTAATTCCTTACAGATTCTAGCTGACAGTTCTTGTGAAGCTTCTGATGTTGTCAGTGTCTTCTGCAGCTTCACAGGCCTATGATCATCTTCTCTCTGCCTGCACAATCTCTGACCAGGCATATGTGAATATGCCTAGGTTCTCTATCAATGATCCTCGCGCCGCGGCGCATTTCTGCAATCCCATTGTCAATGGGAGATGGGTTCTCAGGTACCTGCAAAATCCAGGTAATCAAGGCAATGTGAATGCCATGAATTTGTGATGAGAGTTAACCTGGGCAGATGAGCCTTCTCTTCACATTCTCATTGTTTCTGGGCTGGATACTCCAGCACAACTGAGAGAGTGAACACAGCTTTGTGAGGGATATCTGGTCACATACACAGATGACCAGTCTTCAAGATTCTGCTACAACTGTACATGCTCTGGTATCTGACTTCTCTGAAGTCTGTGCATTTCTGACAGTCTTTGCATCAAATGCAATAATTGTCTGTACTGTGAATATGATGCTCTCTGCTCCTTTGAAGAGAGAAATTGATAGTTGTGAGAGGATTGAGTGTTGTGAGTATTGATGATGTGAATATGAGTTTTCTTTATTTTTTCTTTATTGATCTCTAAATTATATTCACAGCCCTGTTTGTTTTCTTATTTTTTAACTTTAATGAGAATATGTTTTCTTCTTTCCTTGTGTACACTGTAGACTGTTCATCTCAGTAGAAACTTATTATCTTGTAGACTAGGGTTTGCAAATGACAGTGTTAATGTCTTTATCACAATCAGGTTCTTAGTGAAGACTGTGTCATTCTGACTTATCAGAATTCATAGTATGAAAGTCATGTCTCAGCTTCTGCAGATGTCTTATCTGCTCAGATGATTCTTAAGTAAACTCATTCATCTTATCAGAATATTCTTGTCACTGAACCTTGAATCAGAGCTTGTGATCTCACTTCTCTGAGTCAATAATTTCTTTAATCTGATATTCTCTTTCACTCTCTAGTGCTTTATAAATAGAGTGATGAGTCACAGAGTTCTCTTCTGAGAATTCCTTATATTCACAGAGTAAAGAGATATGAAAAATATTATATATCTACAACTCAGATGACAGTTTCAATCTGTAGAACTGTGAGCTAACTTTCTTCACAATCTTGCAAGGCTCTGTTTATAAGAGATTCAGCTTCTTACTAGATCTCTGCATAGTGATGTTTTCTAGACTCAGTCAGACTCTATCATCTTTCTTGAAACTCTTTGTAATATACTTGAAGTTATAGTATCTCTTCTAATACTCTTGAGTCTTTTTCAAGAATTTGTGAGCTTTCTCTCAGATCTCTTGAATTCTCTCAGCTCATTCATAAGCATTATTACACTCTATAGTGTACTCTCACAGATTCATCAAGATCATTCATGAATGAGTCTCAGTGAGCATCTTAAAGAGGGTTTTATCTGTGCTGACATGCTTTAAGTTATTGTACATGAACTCTGTGAGTGATAATCAATGCACTCAGTCATTCTGATTGTAATTAACAAAGTATCACAGATACTGTTTCAATATACTTATCAGGTATTCTATCTGATCATCTGTCTGTTGATGAAAAGTCATACTTAGATCTCATGAGATCTTCAGTATAGTCATCAGATCAGATCAGAACTCTTCTGTGAAGATTGATTCTCTGTCTGAGACAATGTTCACAGATAATTCATGCAATCAGATCACATTGTGAATGAAGATGTGAGTTAAATTCTTTAACTTCAAGTTCTTACAGATGAGTATAAAGTGTGTCATCTTGATGAAGTGATTCACTATCATCAGCACACTGTCAAAGCAGGTATTATATATGTTCTTACTTTCAGAGAGGCTCACAAGAGCATTCATTTCTAGCTGTTCTCAAGGTTTCTATGAGATGAATAGAGAAGTAAGTTCTTCATATGACCTGAACTGCACTACTCATGAACTCTGATAAACAGTACAAGAATTCACTATCTTCTTCATAAGTTCTTGTATCTTCAGTCAGAAGTATTTTCTTACAAACAACTCATGAGTTCTAGTATCTGTAAAATGACTTACTAGAGAAGAGTTATGATATCTTTTGATGAGTTCTACATGTAGAAACTCATTTACAGGCATATAAATTCAACCCTCTCTTTGTAAGAGATTATTTAAGTTTCTTTAATTCTTTATTTCTGCAGAGTTGATCTCTGCTATAAGCAGTTTCTGAATATGCTGAGTATATTCATTCTTCAGTTGTAGTTCAGACAATCTGAATAGAAGATCTTGTGAAGACTTATGCTCTGTTTCTTCTTACATCAGGTCTTCTGCAGTGCTTCTCAAAGCCTGCAAATTCTTCAGGTTATAGGTACTCTCTTCAAGGATTCTTATGGAGATTCTCAGAGTGTTGACTCTCAGTGTCATAGAAAGTAGTTGTGCAGGCTTCTTCCCTCTCTTTTCTCTCTTCTCTCACAGGGGATTGAGAGACTCTTCAGTCAATCTCTTTGCAATACTCAGTCTGAGCATTCTGTGAAGCTTTTCTGCCTTCTCTAGCTTCTCTGTATCTGTCATCCTGGTCTTCTTAACATAGTCTGATCTGTGAGAGAATTTATCTGCCTTTCTATCAGAAACTCAAGCAGCTATAAGAAAATGACTAAATTCAGAATTATCTGAGTATGAAGAGGAGGAAATTAATCAGATATAGTCTGTTAAAACAGCTATACACTCTCTTTTAATAATTTGTTTTAATCACTGTTATAAGACTCTTGAAGTAGTGATATCAGTGATGAAAGAATTTCACTATTATGAGAAGCTTCTGATCATGAATGTTATAGTTGATCTCTGCAGGTTGCATCTTCTGTGAGAAAAAGGCCACTGAAACCCAGTTCTCATTTGACTGTAGTTGCAAGACTATTTCTGAAATTGCAAAGAAGAAGACATCTGTCTCTAATCTGATTAAGAGTAAGAAATCAAAGTGAAATAGTATCACTGTGTCTATGAATATCTGTTTCAATCTTACAAAGGCCCTGTGAGCTTCTGAGATAAGAAAGTTCTCACAGTTCTCTCTTCTCAACAATCTTTTCATTCTCTGTTTGTGAGATGACTTCTTCTTGTTTTCATTCTTCAGTATGTCTGTAAGAGTCAAGAAGATTCTCATAAATGCAAAGATAAACTGTCTATAGAAATTCACAAAGCTCAGAAAGATCTGAATCTCATAAATACTAGTTGACTCTGACTATGATAGAATAGTCTCAATCTGTGAAGGTTTCATCTGAATATCATCTGCAGTGATTACATATTCTAGGAAATTAATTCAGTGAGCACTGAAGTTGCACTTTGTAAGCTTAACATACAGTCCTGCCTTATCTAAGGTCTTCAACACACTTCACACATGCTCAGTATGTTCTTCCTTCTTCATGGAGTACATCATCACATCATTCAGATATATTATCACAAAGATATTCAGATATATGTGAAGTGTTTTGTTGATGAAAGACTGAAATGCTGTGAGAGTATTAGTCAGATCAAAAGACATCACTAGATATTCAAATAATCTCAGTGCAGTTCTAAAGACAGTCTTTCATTCATCTTCAGACTGTATTTGCAGCTGTGTATATGTATTGATTACATTCAGTTGTATGAATATGATAGCTTCTGTGAGACAGTTGATCACATTCTCAATCAGAGACAGAGAATAGTGATTCTTTGTTATCTTGGAGTTCAGATCATGATAGTTTATACACAATCTGAGATCTTCATTCTTCTTCTTCATGAATATCACAGAGGCTCCTGTGAAGGCCTGTGAAGATTGAATGAAGTCATTCTTCAGATTCTTCTTCACATAGGTCTGCAAGACCTCTGTCTTATGATGGAAGAGCTTATAGATTAGTTCTCAGAAGGGTTTCTGCTCTTCTATCAAATCTATTACTAGATTCTTCTTGTGATGAGAAGAAAGCTCAGCTGCCTTAGCTGAGCTGAACATCTCTGTGAGATCTCAGTATTTCTCTGGTATCTGAAGCTCAGTTTTCATGATTGTGAGATTCTCAGACACTTACAAAGTCATTATATAGATGAGCTTGTCTTCTCTAATCAACTCTGCAGCATCAACTGCTTCTACCTCTGTAAGTGAGTCTGTTAACACTGATCAGAAGTATAAACCTGACTCATGAACAGCTATGTGCAGATTGTGTTTTTGAAGTTATGCAAGTCTCAAATACATGTCATCTGTGATGTTCATGATAATCACAGTTTCTGCAAATCTTCTTCAGGTTTCAGAGAGATCTTGTAATTCAAAGATGACTCTCACAAGTCTCTCAGTTCTCAGATCTGAGTTCTCACACCCTGCTTGTTGTAAGAGCAGGTTCTCAGTCTTCACCTTTCAGCTCATTCACTCTGTGAGCTTTAGAGACATCACAGTGACCTGGGATTCTGAGTTCATCAATACTTCTCATACTTGTGAGACAGCAGTACTGCAGTGCAGTCTCTCTCTGTGAGTAAGCATTTTCATTGAAGAAGCAACAGATTCAGATGTCAGCTTCAAGGCTCTTAAGAAGGCTGTTGCTGACTCTGTCTGTGACTTCTCAAATTTCTATTTTGATTTGTCTGAACAGTTTGCGCGGAGATGTCCTGATTTAGAACAGATGAAGCAGAGTCTCTTTTTCTTAATCTCTCTGTTATACACTCTGTTCACAGGAGCTTGTGAAGCTCTCTCTCTCTGCTCAGCAGTCAGATATGAATCTCTCTGTGTCTTATCATCTTTTTCTGACAAACCTGTTCTCTGTTGTTCTGATTCTTGCAGGGCTGGTCAATGATCTGCTCTCTGTGAGTCTGTGGCTCTCACAGTGATCTGTAAGTGATGAATAAGAGTCATCAGTTTCTTCAGAGTCAAGGACTTAGAGCCTTGCTTAATGAGCTTGTTCTGCATGTCTTTATTCAGTCTCTTTACAAACATCATCATTCAGGTCTTGTTTCAGGACTCTGTTTTCACAGATCTCAATTCATGTCACAATTTCATGAAGTGCTGTGAGTAGTCTTCATCAGATTTCTCACCTCTTTTTCTAATATTGATGATTGTGGCTCAGGTGTTCTCTGTCTGGCTTGTGAAGTCTCTCAACTTGTTCTCTAGATAGGTCTTGAGAACAGATCATTGAGATCTCTCATGATCATTCTCTAGATGATTCAGCCAGTTCTTGGCTTCAGTGTAATAGAGGTCTGTCATTGTGTAGATGACAGCTTCTTCATCTTTCATGTCACACAGCCGGGCTTGTGAGTCAATTTCAAATGCAAACTTGCAAAAGCTTTTATAGATTGTGGTTTGATAGGTGGCCTTAAGTGGTTGTGACTTGAGGAAGTTTCTTTTCAGTTTGTGAGTGTCTCTGAAGATCATGTCTAGAGACTCAGTTCAAGAGTGTTTGCAGGCAGTAAGCATTCCTTGTAGAAAAATAGCTTGATTCTGTGAAAGATGCTCAAGAATGTTCTTCACTGAGATTGATTCATTTGTGGGTTCAAAGGGTTCCTCTGTCACAGATGCAGAGGATGATGTCTCATGAGTGATTAATAAGTTCTCTGAGACTTCTTTCACAGAGGTTATTCATGGTTCAGGTGGCTGCTCCTGAGTGTCTGCAGTAGGGTTTGCAGGGGTTGAAGCATGTGAGTTTCTAGTTCTTCCAGTCATAACAGGCGGTTGCTGACTGACTGAGCTTGAAATGTAAGAATAAGTGCTCACAGACAATTATTCAGGTGTTTGCAGCTTGGTGTGATATGTACTGTTAACTACTAGAAGTGTTCATAGTAGAAAGATAAATGTAGGGATCAAATGTATAATAGCATTCAAGCTGAGTTGTGAATAGTATTCGTGAACTCCAGTCTATATAGTTGTGTGTAGCCAAGGGCCGCTAGCCCTATTGATTACATGAGAGATAGGAATAGGGGTAAAGAATCTGCAAGGAGCGGGATTTCTTACATAATGTCTCTTAATAAGTTCAGTTCTCATCAATGTAATAACATGTAACTCTTATAAATGTAAGATTATTTGTACTAGTTCATGCATTCACTATGAGAGACACTCTTTGATAATTCTTTAACTCTGATTCTAGATATTACATATTGACTTTGTAGTATATCTCAAGATTGAACTGAAGACAGAATTGATATGAAATATAAAGATTTGAATTAAGTATTTAAAGAAGTGTTCAGAATTCAGAGTTTTTAATTAATTAAAGAGAAAGATTCAGAGATATATACATGTAAAGTAATTATTCACAGAAGTTATCAGATGAGAGCTGTGAAATCAGAGTACTGATACAGAGTTGTTTTTACATAATTTTCTTCAAATTAGAAAGTTAGTATTATTAAAAATTGTTATCTGATAGAGTAACTTATCAGCTCAGTAGTAATTTTCTGATTATTTTTCTTTTATTATCTGCATTCTGATGACTTCAGATGTCAGAAAATTTCTTCAGAGTCATGATTAGTTTATAATGAATGTTTCTGAATAAAGTTATAGTGATTGTAGCAGAGAGATAACTCTTCAGTAATCTATAATATAATCTGTTAATAATTATTTCATAGTTCATCTCAATGTTTGTATTGAGTTTTTCATAAATTTCATGGCCTGAAATCAGATATGAAGAATGAAGTAATTATTCATTATAATTGAAAGAGAGTATTCTGTATTGAATTATAAATAATATAGACTTTATAATTCACAGTGATTTCTTGAAGAGTTTGTAAATCTTCAATAGAAGTAAAAGAAGTGAAAGAAGTGAATTCAGAAGATATAATAATAATTTAAAAAAGATGATAATTTATTTTCAATAACTGATCACTGATGTGTGTAAGAAGAATTAATATAAGAGAAAATAATCTTGTTTCTTAGCTTAGTTATAATTTTAATACTAACTCAGATTGAATATTATCAATGTATAAAAGTAAATAAACAATCTTGATTAATCTCTGTTATATTTCTTGAAATATATTAATATTGTGAAAGAGAGTGTTACTAAATTATATTATCAGATAATATCATTAAAAATATATTAATATTGTGAATATCAATATTGAAAAAATGTTGATACTTATACATTATAGTGATTTGTGAATAATGATAGTTAAATATATATATATATATATATATTGTTCCTGACTTGATTACAACTTGTACAATAATTTTTAAAAACTCAAAATTAATTTTAATTATTAATAATTATGAACTTATAACTAACTAATATAAAAAGAAAAAAACTTTTTCTACTCATTATCTTTCTTCTCTTTCTCATTTTTTTTATCATTCTTTATAATTCATTTCTCATTCTTCTTCTTCTTCTTCTTCTTCTTATCTGAGATAATAATCATCTCAAAATCTCTCTCTGCTGTCTTCTCAGAGAAGAGTTTTCACTGCTCTCTCTTAGTTAGATTAATCTGTACTTCAAAATCCTGCATTTTCTGATCTGCTGTCTTGAATTTCATCTTAGCAGTAAGCAGATTGACATGCTCAGAGAGTAGAGCTGTCTTCTCAATATTCTGAATCATGAAGTGTATTTGAGATCTGAATAAGATCTCAATTCTCTTCTTCTCTGCCAGCTTCTACTAATCAATTAGAGAACAGAAGTGTTATCAAAAATCATTATCTCTTAATAAATAAAAAACTTATCAGTTTTAACTTCTTTATCTTTTATTTTAATACTCTCTTAATCTTCTTCTGCTGCTGTTTATTTATAGTAATACTCTTCTTCTCTCTCTCTCTCTTTATCTTGATCTTAAATCATTCTCAGAACTTCTTCTGATTTCATCACTACTGTATAAGACTCTTCACTGTCTTCTTCTTCAATCTCTTACAGATAGTGTCATCTGTATTATTTCTATACTTAGTTCAGTCTAAATCTATCAGAAGTGTTACTTAAAATTATTATTATTCTACTCTCTTATAAAGCCTCTTCAAGGCATTATAATATGTCTTACAATCTGTCTTCTCTTACTTAAATACCTTCTTCTTCTCTCTCTTTAATCTGTGACAGTGCTCACGCGCCTTGATGATCCGCAGAACCGCAGAATGTTTGAAGAGAAATAATATAATTGATTTCAGTGAGTGTTGAAGAGAAGTGAAGATAGAAGAGATAATTAAAAATGATATAATAATGATAATAATAATAATAGTGATGATAATGATAATGATAATAATAATAATAATAATAATAGTAATGATGATGATAATAATAATAATGATAATGATGATGATGAAAGAAGAAGTACATTGAAATATATTACTGACTTACTAAATATAAAGAGACTTAAAGAAAATATTAACAGCTTTCAGTGATGTACAGAAACAGTTACAGTGTTATATAACAACATCATCTTCATTCAATACATGCACTGTTAATATTCTTTATATGCAGTTATTATATAATCTGTATCAGAGATACATGCAGAAAACAGATCTTTATTACTAGAATAAATGATTGCAGCAATTCTCTGTTTTTATATTATAAAGATAAGTTGTTCTCATTTCTTTCTTCTCTCTTTTCTCTTGTTCAATCAATCACTAATTTCAAGCTGATATGAAAACTATTAAAACACTCTCAGAAACTCTTAAATTGAAGAGTATAGACTAATTAAATTTTAAATACAGAAGAAATCAAATTATCTTCTACAGATTTAATTACTCATTTTCTCTTAAATAAAATAGCAGTTGTGTTTCTCTCTCTCTCAATTAAATGAAACATGACCTGTGAAAAGCAAGTATCATGTCAGATCATAATAATCAACACAGTCTCAGTATGCAGAGCTGTATATATACAGTGTGTACTGAACTGAGAGACTGCATGAGTTGCAAACTGACAGCAGCATCTCAGAGAGAGCTGTGCAGTGTGAGAAAGCTGCAACTCTCAGTTATATATATAGAGAGTGAATTACTGTAGTAAGTGTATATGCATTGAAGTAATACTTTTTGATAACACTCAGTCTCTGATATAATGAAAATAGAGTCTCTTTATGAGATTCATTTCTATCAGAAGTCAGAGAATCTTATATTTCTCAAGATCATCTTTATATACCTTGTCTATGAAATTGATGAGAGAAATCATCAATTGCAGTATTCTGCTCTTAATATCATTCAAGTGATAGCAGAGTTCACTTTGATCACACTTTTTAAGTGTATGTTTTCTAATTATTCACATTTATATAGATATATACTGATTATTTATTAGATAATGTTAAGATAATGACTTATTACAGCTGTGTTACTCTCACTGTGAGAGATACACAGTTAATAATGAATATTATAAAGACTCTGAGAAGTAAGTATTTTAAGAGTACTACAGCTCTGTGATCTTGATTTTTTTTATTTTTGTTTTTTGTTTTTTTCTTTTTCTTTTCTTTTTTTTTTTATTTTTCTTTCTCTTTCTGTCTTTTTTTTTCTTTCTCTTCTTTTTTTCTTTCTCTTTTTTTTTTTTTTATTGTGATTTTTTCTTGTTGTTTTATTTTTTATTTTTTTATTATTTTTTATATTTTACATTTTTTTTTAATTAAAATGATATTAATTATAATCTATGTTTAGAAAAGTAATGATATTTAATAATACTCTCTGTTGAATTTTCAATAAATGAGTACTATGTTATGATATTATGTAAGTGAGAAATGATTTCATAGTCTCATTTAATATCATTTTTAATAATGAGATCAGAATGAAAATGTGACTAAGAATTCAAATATATTCTTTATCTGAGACTAGATTTTTATTTGAAAAGTGAATCTGAGATCTTTAATATTTGAAATAACAGGATTTGAGATCAATGTGATAAACACAAATCATGATCAGAAGTAATGCTTTTAGACAATATAACAACTGTAAAGTTTGATTCTGATCTCAGACACGGTCACATGATCAGTCTAGATACTCAGAAGTAGTTATCTGAATTATAAATAATCTCTATAAAAGAAGTCTCAGAGAACTTATTAACTACTTATAAGATATTATTCTCTATATCTATAATAGAGAAACTCTTCAAATTTATAAATAAATTAATTTCAGTGAAGAATATTCTTAAGCATCTTCTATAGAACTAAGTTATTTTTCTATAAGAAATGCTTATTATCTGTAAACACTCTTGAACTGAGTCTTTAAACATAATCTTCAGTGTGGCGGGCTGCGCCCGATCAATCATATAGACTATTTCATTACACTTCATAGATTCTTTCATTCCCGATCGCCGATCCGCGGCCGCTATGAACGCACGTAGTGTATGCTCCGATTCTCAGTCATTCCTGATCACTGATCCTCGGCCACTACAAACATGTGTAGCATATGCTTCAATTCTCAGTCATTCCTGATCACTGATCCTCAGCTGCTATGAATGCATGTATATTCTTTCATCTCAAAGCTCCACCGCGTACACTACTACATATGTGTATAAATATCTATCTTGATCACTGATTCTTGCACTTTCTCTTTCTTTTCTTCTTTAACATTTTTATCTTTGTTATATAAGATCTATTAATATTATACTGATCTATTTGATGTAGATCTCTTACATTATAAAAATGTTTATTATCTTCTTATTAGAAAATAATTATTCATGCATCATCTTCTCATCAGAAATGATTATTCATTGAGAGATATCTGAATGTGTAATAATGTATAAGAAAGAGAAAACACAGTTAAGCAGATATTAAGTTCTTAGATAGAAGCTTACTTATCAGTCACTCTGACTCTGCAACAAGATCTTACAAAGAGAATAAAATCTTATAAAAGAGAATGTTAGTGAAAGATCTGAGAGTTCTGACACTCAGATGTATAAGAATACAATTACACTTTTTCAGATTTCACAGATATTATACATTCAATGATTGATATAATCATGTCTAATAATAATATGAAACTCTTGAATATAAGTATAGATGCAGTGTCACAGTGACTCTGAGCAATGTTGAAACTATAATAATAATAAATAGCTGATATGCATGCAACTCAACAATGTCAATATGAAAAGATTCAATGATTATTATAACAAGAAACTCATACAATCTCAACATTTACAGAATTAAATATAAAAGTGCTGAAAGAATGCTTAAATACTTCTATATATTTCAATGCTTCTGATCTCACTCTCTACTCATCATGAAGAATGAAAATGCTTATGAAACTGAGTGTAGATGAAGATTTCATCAGTTCATTAATTAATCAAGATTGATATATCAATGAACAATTGAAGAATCACATGAAACAGAAGTTTTATTCATGAATGAAAGTATGTGAATCAGCATTACAAATGTCTGATAATATCATGAAATATCTTGATATTCTGTTTCAAGACACTGCTATGTAACAGAAAGTATTAGATTAATTACAGAGTATCTGACAGAGAAATACTTCTCTTACAACATTCATCTCTGACTTCAACATCAAGATTCTAGAAGCAGGTGATCAGTCTTGAAAGAATCAAATGAAGATTAACATGCTTAAGAAGATATTGACTTTCAAACTCTTACAGATTCTTATAAGTGCAGATGAAGACTTAACTTATGAAGACTTCTGCACACAGCTTCAGATAATGAATGACTGTCTTATCAAGCTCAAGAATATACAGAATAGTGACAGAAGATGTTACATCTCAGTGACTTATACACTTATATCAAGAAATAACAATGATGCAGATGTTATGAATTGAGTAGACTCAAATATCTATATATAAGCAAGAGTCTTTGCTATCTGAACAGGCTTCTGAGTCTCTGAGATCACCTCTGAAGAAGTTATCAATCAATGTCAATATAGAGTGTGTATCAACTGTAACTGATCAGAACATATTACTTTCAACTGCTGATCAATCTATATATCTTCTTATTTAAAGAATGAATCAGTGCCTGTCCGCGTCAATCACATTAAATTAGAGAAAGATTCAGAGAATAACTATAAGAATGCTCTGATGAAACAGGAAAAAGATTAGCTTCTATTCAAATTTGTAAATAGAAGCTTGAAGAGATCAGATAATAGTAATTTAAAGAGAAGATAATAATAAATGTAATTCTTATATCTACTTTAATTAATAATATATATAATATGAAAGTCATGATAGACAGCAGTCTATACTACTATACAATGATAAAAGCTTCAGTCATAAGATATCATAATCTTCAGCATATTTCTTTATTAAAACTCTGACTTCTCACAGAATTTGATAATCTGAAAGATGTTTGTACTTATTACATGATAAAGCTGACTATAGATGTGAGAGAACATCAATATGAGAATGTCTACATATATAAAGTTGATAATCTTGATTATAATCTTATATTAGAACTTGTCTGACTATCTGAATAAGATATCTTATTGAACACTTAAAACAGAAGCTTGATATTCTCTAACAATAATAGAGTTTACAAAGATGATATTCACAAAATCATGAATCTAACACAGATCTCTGTCAACATATATAAAATACTCTGAAAAAGAAGTCATTATTAAAACTATTAACAGAGTCACTGATAAGTTCACTGATAGTAGAATTATATATCAATCTATTCTATCAGTCTAGTCAATATTAAAAAGGCTTTAGAAAAGTTATCTTATATTATAATAATAGATTCTTATACAAAACTCTCTCAATAATATCATGAATATCTAGATATCTTTCAATAAGATAATATTATAAATATACCTCTCTTACAAGATTCTGAAGTGAATCACAGTATCAAGTTAGAAAAAAAGAATGATAAGAACTCTGAACTGTTATAAGACTCTCTTTATAATATATTCTGAGATGAACTTCTTCTTCTTCAAAAGACACTCAATGATCTGTTGAATAAAGAATTCATATATATTAGTAACTCTTTCACTGCAGTCTCTATTCTTTTTACAAAGAAATCAGATGAAGAACTTCAATTCTGTGTGAACTACTGAGATCTGAACAGACTGATAAAGAAAGATTATGTAGCGGGCTGCGCCCGATCAATCATATAGACTATTTCATTACACTCCATAGATTCTTCCATTCCCGATCGCCGATTCGTGGCCGCTACGAACGCGCGTAGCGTACGCTCCGATTCTCAGCCATTCCTGATTGCCGATCCTCGGCCGCTACAAACGCATGTATATTCTTCCACTCCAAAGCTCCACCACATACACCACCACATACATGTATAAATATTCACCTCAATCACTGATTCTCACACTTTCTCTTTCTTTCCTTCTCTAATGTTTTTATCTTTGTTATATAAGATCTATAATATTATACTGATCTATTCAGTGCAGGCTTCTTACACTATAAAAACATTCATTGTCTTCTTATTAGAAACAATTATTCATCAAGAGATATCTGAACACATAACAATACATAAGAAATAGAGAAATAGTCAAACAGTTAAGCAGACACTGAGTCCTCAGATAGTTCTCAGATAGAAGCTTGCTCATCAGTCACTCTGACCCTGTAACAAGATCTTATGAAGAGAATAAGATCTTACAAGAGAATATCAGTGAAAGACCTGAGAGTTCTGACACTCAGACATATAAAAATACAATTACACTTCTTCAGATTCCACAGATATCATACATCTGACAATTAATATAATCATGTCTAATGATAATATAAAACTCTCAAACATGAACATAGACACAGTGCCACAGTGACTCTGAGCAATGTTGAAACTACAACAACAATAAATAGCTGATATGCATGCAACTCAACAACACCAATATAAAGAGATTTAACAATTATTACAACAAGGAACTCACACAATCCCAACATCTACAGAATTGAATACAAAAGCACTGAAAGAATGCTTAGATGTTTCTGCATATTTCAATACTTTCAATCTCACTCTCTACTCATCATGAAGGATGAAAATGCTTACAAAACTGAGTGTAGATGAAGATTTCATCAGTTTATTAATCAATCAAGATTGATATATCAATGAATGATTGAAGAATTGCACAAAACAGAAGTTCTATTCATGAATGAAAGCATGCAAATCAGTGTTGTGAATACCTGATAACATTATGAAATATCTTGATGTTCTGTTCTGAGACACTGCCATGCAACAGAAAGTATTAGATTGATTACAGAGTGCTCAACAGAGAAACACTTCTCTTATAACATTCATTCCTGACTTCAACACTAAGATTCTAGAAGCAGGTGATCAGTCTTGAAAGAATTGAATGAAGATTAGCATGCTTAAGAAGATATTAACTTTCAAACTCTTACAGACTCTTATAAGTGCAGATAAAGACTCAACTTATGAAGGCTTCTGCACACAGCTTCAGACAATGAATGACTGTCTTATCAAGCTCAAGAATATACAGAACAGTGACAGAAGACATTACATCTCAGTGACTCATACACCCGCACTGAGGAATAACAATGATGCAGATGCTATGAATTGAGTAGACTCAAATATCTACACACAAGCAAGAGTCTTCATCATCTGAACAGGCTTTCAAGTCCCTGGGATCACTCCTGAAGAAGTCACTGATTGATGTCAATGTAGAGTATGCATCAACTGTAATTAATCAGAACACATTGCTTTTAACTGCTGATTGATCTTTGTGTCTTCTCATTCAAAGAATGAATCAGCATCTGTCCACATCAACCACATTGCATTAGAGAAAGATTCAGAGAATAACTATGAGAATATCTCAGTGAAACAGAAAAAAGATTAGCTTCTGTTCAAATTTGTAAACAGAAGCTTGAAGAGATTGAACAACAACAATTTAAAGAGAAGATGACAATGAATGCAATTCTTGTATTCACTGTGATTAATAACATGTATAATATGAAGATCATGATAGACAGTGATCTATGTCACTATGCAATGATAAAATCTTCAGTCATAAGATGTCATAATCTTCAGCATATCTCTCTATCAAAACTCTGACTCCTTGCAGGATTTGATGATTCAAAAGACATTTGTACTTGTTATATGATGAAGCTGATCATAGATGTAGAAGAACATCAATGTGAAGATGCCTACATATATGAAGTTGATAATCTTGATTATAATCTTATGTTAGAACTTGCCTGGCTATCTGAATAAGACATCTTGTTAAATGCTTGAAACAGAAGCTTGATATTCTCTAACAATGATAGAGTTCACAAAGATGACATTTACAAGATCATGAATCTGACACAGATCTCTGTCAACACATACAAATTACTCTGAAAAAGAAGTCATTATCAAAATCATCAACAGAGTCATTAACAGCAAGATCATATATCAATCTATTCTATCAGTCTGACTGATATCAGAAAGACTCTAGAAAAGTTATTCTGTATTACAATAACAGATTCTTGTACAAAACTCTCTCAATAATATCATGAATATCTAGATGTCTTCTGATAAGATAATATTATAAATATATCTCTCTTATAAGGTTCTGAAGTGAATCATAGTATCAAGTTAGAGAAAAAAGATGATAAGAACTCTGAACTGTCATAAGACTCTCTTTATAACATGTCTCAAGATGAACTCCTTCTTCTTCAAAAGACACTCAATAATCTGTTGAATAAAGAATTCATATATATTAGCAACTCTTTCATCACAGCCTCTATTCTCTTTACAAAGAAATCAGATGAAGAACTCTGATTCTGTGTGAACTACTGAGATCTGAACAGATTGACAAAGAAAGATCAATATCTCTTATCTCTCATCAATGAAACCCTAGCACAGATCAGATAAGCTCAATGATTTATAAAACTAGATATCATCACCACATTTCATAAGATTTGTATTACTGAAGAAGATGAATGGCTTACAGCATTCTGAACATGTTATAGCCTCTTTGAATGAATAGTCACACTCTTTAAACTGACTAATGCTCTCAGTACATTTCAGAAGTATATCAACTGAGCACTCTGAGATTTTCTTGATAAGTTTGTATCTACTTATCTAGATGACATTCTCATCTTCACTGATAAATTCAGAAAAGAATATCAAGAATATGTGCAAAAGATATTACAACAGCTATGAGAAGCAGAACTATCAATAGATATTAACAAGTGTGATTTTAAAGTCAAGAGTATCAAGTATCTGAGTTTTATTATAGAAGCTGATAAGAGGATTCAAATGAATTCTGAGAAAGTCTTCATCATCCTTGAATGAGAAGCTCTGTATACTGTGAAAGATGTACAAAGCTTCATCAGATTTACTAACTTCTATCAGTAATTTATACAAAACTTCTCAGATATCACAAGATCACTTACAGATCTTACTAAGAAAGACTCAGTATTTCAATGATCAGCAGACACTGAAGCTGCATTTACACAGATGAAGAAGATGTTTATTAATACTTCTCTGCTGATAATCTTTGATTCTGATCATGAGACAGTTGTTGAAGCTGATTTCTCTGACTACATGACAGAAGAAGCAATATTATAATATGATAATAAAGATGTTCTACAATCATATGTCTTCATATCTAAGAAACTGAGTCTCACTGAATGCAATTATAAGATCTATGACAAGAAACTCCTCACAATCATACACTGTTTAGAAGAATGAGACTCTGAACTTCAAAGTGTCTCTGAGTTTGAGATAGTCACAGATTATAAGAACCTCAAATACTTCACAACTACTCATAAACTTACTGAACAACAGATGCAATGATCTGAGTTCTTAAGCTACTTTCATTTTACAATACACTATCACTCTGGCAGTCAGAACTCGATGGCAGATGCCCTCTCACAACAAGAGCAAGATATGCCATCTGATGTAACAGATACTCACTGAATGAACTAAGAGCATCAGCTCTTGAATCTGAAGATACTAGTTAATCAAGATAAAACAGCTCACAACACTATACATACTTCTTCAATTAGAATTATCACTGATATCTTAACTTCTTCTGAATCTACATTAGATGAGCTATGACATACAGCAGCTCAAACTGATGAACTTCTTCAAGCACTCACTGAAGCAGTACAATAAGAAGCACTCTGATTTTCTCCAGAATTACAAGTAAGAATTAACATCTCAGAATGTTCAATTGATGATAATAATACTCTATAATTTCATGAACAACACTGAGTCTCTCACTCTGAACTCTTACACACTCAGATAATGCAAGAGATGCATGATTTGTATATAACTGATCATTCAGACTGTGAACAACTATATAGAATGATCTCTCAAGAATTCTATTAACCTGAGATATTAAACAGCATCAGACACTTTATCTGAAACTGCAATCACTGTTCTTTCATTATCTTATGAAAGGACTGTAGAAAAGGTCTACTGAAATCACTTGATATTTCTGATAGAATCTGATAAGATGTGATAATTGACTTCACTGTTAATCTATCTGAGAGCAAGAGTTGTAGAAACATTCTGATCATCATGAATTGATTGAGCAAAGATATAATATTGAAACCTTGTAATAAGATAAATGCTGAATAAGTTACTGAAGCCTTTCTACAGAGTCTGTTCTATCAGATGCATGAATTACTGAGATTTATAGTATCAGATCAGAGCTGTTAATTCATGAGTACTCTATGAACTAGAATCTGTCAAGTTCTCAGAATTACACACTGTCTGTCAACTGCCTATTATCTCAAGACTGATGATGCATCAGAACAGACAATTCAGACTGTAAAGAATTATCTTTATAAGTTCTGCAATCACTCATAAGATAATTGACATGATCTTCTTCTACACACAGAGGTTGCTATCAACAGTTAAGATATCATTTCAACAGATATAAGCTCATTCTTCCTTACACACAGATATCATATGAAAGTGTTGAATCTTCTAGAGATCACACAGTTCACACTGAATCCTCACAGTTCAATTCAGATCACTGATAATATAGTAATGAAGCTCTGAGATATCTGTGATTGAGCAGAGATCTTCATAACAATCATAAAACAAGATCAAGAAGATCAAATCAACATTCAATGAGATCTCACAGAGCAGTATAAGATAGAAGACCTTGTGTAATTGAATCTCAAGAACATATGAATCACACATTCATCTCATACACTAGACTATTATCATATCAGGTATAAAGTGATAGAAGTTCTAGATAGTCATAACTATCACCTTGACACATCATCAGAGATCTATAATGTATTTCACATGAGCTTGCTCTGCTGCACTGTCACTGATCTGTTCTCTTCTCAGCTGACTTCTAACTGACAGCTGCCAGGCATCATAGAAGAAGATAATGAGCTTGAGTGAGAGATTGAAGATATTCTTGATGAGAGATCCCATGGCCGCAGCTGACAATATCTGATGAAATGAGTCAGCTACAATCAACTGACCTGAACTCTGAGTTCCGCATTATCTGAAACAGCAGCCCTTGACTGATGGGAACTGCTTCTGAAAAGAGAGAACTAATGTGGCGGGCTGCGCCTGATCAATCATATAGACTATTCCATTACACTCCATAGATTCTTCCATTCCCGATCACTGATTCGCAGTCACTACAAACGCGCGTAGTGTACACTCCAATTCTCAGCCATTCCTGATCACCGATCCTCGGCCGCTACAAACGCGTGTATATTCTTCCACTCTGAAGCTCCACCACATACACCACCACATACATGTATAAATATTCACCTCAATCACTGATTCTCACACTTTCTCTTCCTTTCCTTCTCTAATGTTTTTATCTTTGTTATATAAGACCTATAATATTATACCGATCTATTCAGTGCAGGCCCCTTACAGATTAATATCTCTTATCTCTTATCAATGAAATTCTAGCACAGATCAGATGAGCTCAATAGTTTATAAAACTAGATATTATCACTGTGTTTCATAAGATTTGTATCACTGAAGAAGATGAATGACTTACAGTATTCTGAACATATTATGACCTCTTTGAATGAATAGTCACACTCTTTGAACTGATTAATGTCTCTAGTATATTTCAGAAGTATATTAACTAAGCACTCTGAGATTTTCTTAATAAGTTTGTATCTACTTATCTAGATGACATTCTCATCTTCACTGATGAATTCAGAAAAGAATATCAAGAACATGTATGAAAGATATTATAACAGCTATAAGAAGCAGAACTACTAATAGATATTGATAAGTATAATTTTGAAGTCAAGAGTATTAAGTATCTGAGTTTTATTATAGAAGCTGACAAGAGAATTTGAATGAACTCTGAGAAAGTCTCTGTCATTCTTGAATGAGAAGCTTCATATACTGTGAAAGATATACAAAACTTCATCAGATTTACTAACTTCTATCAGTAATTTATATAAAACTTCTCAGATATCATAAGATCACTTACAGATCTCACTAAGAAAGACTCAGTATTTCAATAATCAGTGAACACTGAAGCTGTATTTATACAGATAAAGAAGATATTCATTAATATCTCTCTACTGATAATATTTAATTCTGATTGTAAGACAGTTGTTGAAGCTGACTTCTCTGACTATATAACAGAAGAAGTGATATTGTAATATGATGATAAAGATGTTCTATAATTATGTATCTTCATGTCTAAGAAACTGAGTCCTGCTGAATACAATTATAAGATCTATGATAAGAAACTTCTTACAATTGTATACTGTTTAAAAGAATGAGACTCTGAACTCTGAAGTATCTCTGAATTTGAGATAGTTACAGATCATAAGAATCTCAAATACTTCATAACTATCTGTAAACTTATCAAATGACAGATGTAATAATCTGAGTTTCTAAGTCACTTTTATTTTACAATACACTATCATTCTGACAGTCAGAACTCAATGACAGATGCTCTCTTATAATGAGAGTAAGATATATCATCTGATATAACAGATACTCACTGAATGAATCAAGAGCATCAGCTCTTGAATCTGAAGATATTAATTAATTAAGATAAAACAGCTCACAGCATTATATATACTTCTTCAATTAGAACTAATATTGATATCTTCACTTCTTCTACACTGAATGAACTGTGATATACAGCAGCTCAGACTGATGAACTTCTTCAGATTCTCACTGAAGCAGTATATCAAGAAGCATCTCAATTCTCTTCAGAACTATATATAAGAACTGATATCTCAGAATACTTAATCAATGATAATAACACTCTACAATTCTATGAATGACACTGAGTCTCTCACTCTGAACTCTTACACACTCAGATAATGCAAGAGATGCATGATTTACATATAATCTATTATCTGAGCTGTAAACAACTGTATAAAATGATCTTCTGAGAATTCTACTGATCTGAAATATTAAATAGTATTAGACACTTCATCTGAAACTGCAATCACTGTTCTTCTATTATCTTATGAAAGAACTGTAGAAAAGATCTACTGAAATCACTTAATATCTCTGATAGAATCTGATAAGATGTAGTAATTGACTTCACTATTAATCTATCTGAGAGTAAGAGCTGCAGAAACATTCTGATCATTGTTAACTAACTAAGTAAGAGTGTAATATTGAAATCTTATGATAAGATGAACACTGAACAAGTCACTGAAGCCTTCTTACAGAGTTTATTCTATTAAATGCATGAGTTGTCAAGATTGATAGTATCAGATCAGAGCTGTCAATTCATAAGTACTCTCTGAACAAGAATCTGTCAAGTTCTCAAGATTACATACTGTCTGTCAACTGTCTATCACTCTGAGACTGATGATACATCAGAATGAATAATTCAAATTATAAAGAATTATCTTTATAAGTTCTGCAATTACTTATAAGATGATTGATATGATCTTCTTCTACATGCAGAGATCACTATCAATGATCAAGATACTGTTTCAACAGGGATAAGCCTGTTCTTTCTTACACACAGATATCATATGAAAGTGTTGAATCTTCTAGAGATTACACAGTTCATATCAAACTCTCATAGTCTGATTCATATCACTGATAATATAATAATAAAGCTCTGAGATATCTGTGACTGAGCAGAGGTCTTCATGACAACTGTGAAACAAGATTAAGAAGATTAAATTAATATCTGACAAGATTCTGCAGAGCAGTATAAGATAGAAGATCTTGTATAATTGAATCTCAAGAATATACAAATCACATATTCATCTCATACACTAGACTACTGTCACATTAGATATAAAGTGATAGAAGTTCTAGATAGTCACAACTACTGTCTTAACACATCATCAGAAATTCATGATATATTTCACATGAGCTTACTCTGCTGTGCTGTCACTGATCTGTTCTCTTCTCAGCTGATATCTGACTGACAGTCACCAGGTATCATAGAAGAAGATAATGAGCTTGAGTGAGAGATTGAAGATATTCTTGATAAGAGATTTCACAGTCATAACTGATAATATCTTGTGAAATAGATCAGCTATGATTAACTGATCTGAACTCTGAGTTTCATATTATCTGAAACAGCAGCTCTTGACTGATGAGAACTGCTTCTGAAAAGAGAGAACTAATATGACAGGCTGCGCCTGATCAATTATATAGACTATTTCATTACACTTCATAGATTCTTTCATTCCTGATCACTGATCCGCGGCTGCTATGAACATGCATAGTATACACTCTGATTCTCAGTCATTTCTGATCATCAATTCTCAGCTGCTATAAACATGTGTAGTGTACACTCTGATTCTCAGTCATTCTCAATTATCAATTCTTAATTACTATGAACACATGTATATTCTTTCACTCCGAAGCTTCACTGTGTACACCACTACATATATGTATAAATATTCATCTTGATCACTGATTCTCACACTTTCTCTTTCTTTTCTTCTCTAATGTTTTTATCTTTGTTATATAAGATCTATCAATATTATATCAATCTATTCAGCGTAGGCCTCTTACATTCAGAGATACTTATAAATTAAAAAGAAACTTTCTTAAGCTGTAATTACTTAAAATTACTTATTAAATCACAATCTATAAAAGCTTTTACAAGTTTGTATTTAAAATTAACTCACAAGCTCAGCTATGTAATATAAAAGATGAAGAAGCTATTATTTATATAATAATAGATCTCTATTATACTGAAGTCAAGAACTGACTGAATTATCTAGAGAATAATTATAAAAGATCTTACTAATCTATTCTCAAGATTTATCTAGAGAATAAGTTAAAAGATCTTATAAGCTGAATAGAAAATATCTGAGCTGTAATTATTAATATTAGAAAAAGAGATGAGAAATCTGATAAAAATTACTCACAGTACTTTATAAAATTATAATATGAATTAAGATCTGTGAAAATAAAGTTCTAAAATAAGATCTGAATAATGATATTTATAAAGAAGCTGAATAAAAATATATAAAATAAGCTTATTAAGTAAGACTCTAAGTTCTTAACTCTGAAGAAACTGATAACTTTTATTTATTACTTACAGATTACTGTGAGAGTTATAGACTTATAGAGAGTAGATTACTAACTGACTCTGTAAGAGTCAGAATAATAGAGAATAGATTTATTAAAAAAAGATAATAAGATACAGAGAGATTTATATCTGACTACTAAATAGAGAGAAAGAGCTTTATAAGCTCTTATAAATAGAGTATATAATAGAGAGATTAAGAAAAAGAGACTCTGTTTTATCTATTTTAAACTAGAATATCTTTATATAAACTATTCAGATAAATTAAAATAGAAATTTAAGAAGTTATAGACAGAGTCAGTAACAGTCTTCTTAAGAGTTTTAAAGCTGATATCTGAATCTGTTACTTTCTCAATGAAAATACTTACTTATAGAAAGAGATTATATCACAGTACTACTACTCTGTAAGTATAAGAAGTATTAATAAACTCAGAATCTCAGATTACTATAATATCTCTAAAGTTTACAGAGTGAATAAGCTGAAAGATAAAAACTGAGAATCTACTCTTATAATAAACAGAGTATAAGAATTCAGATCTGAGAACTGAGAGACTTATAAGAGTTATCTTTAAATTATAAGATCTCTCTAAAATCTGAAGAAGATTTACAGAAACTGTGATTATTATAAATATCACAGATAATATATACTTAAGACTTGTATAACTTTAAAGACATAATTCATATATAGCTGTTTATAAGTCAGATTTATACTTTCAATCAGTGTTAATAGACTTATTTACAGAGATAGAATCAGTTAATACTATAGAGTTAATTAGAGAAGATAAGCTTATCTATATAATAACTTTACAAGTATCTAAGAATCTCACAGTTATGAAAACTGAGCTTCAGATATTAGAGAAATACTGAGATTTTATAGAGATATTCAGCTTAGTTAAAATAGCTGAGCTTTCTTCTTATTATAAGAAGAATCTAATAATAGATTTAATAGAAGAGTAGAAACTCTTTTAAGAATTAATCTATAAGCTCTCTTATTATAAGACAGAGATCTTATAAATCTATATAAAGAAGAATCTGAAGAATAACTTTATTCAATCTTTATAAATCTCTGCAGAAGTCTCTGTAATATTTATAAAGAAGAAGAATAAAGATCTTAGATTATATATAAACTATTATAATCTGAACTTTAAGATAATAAAGAGTCACTACTCTCTGTCTCTGATTAAGAATATAATTAACTGTCTTATAGAAGCTGTTATATTCATATAACTGAATATAATTAATATATATACACAGCTGTGAATACAGTCTGAGAATGAATAAAAGACTATCTTTAGAACTATACTAAGATTATTTAAATATCTAGTGATATCTTTTAATCTGATTAATATCTCTGTAATATTTCAGTCTTTCATTAATAAAATACTTTATATATATCTGAATATCTTTATAATAATATATCTGAATAATGTGATAATGTACTTTATAAAGAAGAAAGAACACACTGAGTATGTATAAAGTATATTAAAGATCTTAGATAAGACAGAACTGTATATTAAGCTTATAAAGTATAACTTCAGTACTTATTAAATTAATTTTCTAAAATATGTAATTACTATAGATAATATTCAGATGAAATCTTTATAAATTAAGACTATTCTATTATAATCAGAGCTAACTAGTATTTATAAGATTCAGATCTTTCTGAGCTTTGTGAATTTCTATAGATAATTTATCTTTATATTTATAAGAATCTTTTTAGCTCTTACAGATATACTGAAGAATAAAAATAAGAAGAAGTCATCTTATAAATAGAGAATGAAAAGATTGTTAAGAAGAAAGAACTATAAGAATTTTCTTATCTCAGAAGCTTATAAAGTCTTTATAAGATTGAAATAGATATTTATAGATATAGTGATACTATTTCATTTTAATTTCTTACTTTTAATCAGATTAAAGATAGATGCTTTCTTCTTTACAATTTCAGAAATAGTCTTATAACTATAGTTAAATGAGAACTGAGTTTCAGTGATCTTTTTCTCATAGAAGATATAATCTGTGAAGATTAACTATAACATTTATAATTAAAAGCTTCTTATAATAGTGAAATTCTTCTATCATTAATATCACTATTTTAAGAGTTTTATAATAGTGATTACTGTTAAAACTGATCATGATAGTTTATAATAGTTTACTTTAATCAAGAAACTCTCACAGTAGCAGGTTTACTGAGCTCAGAGACTGAGTAAGTTCTGATTCAAGATAGAATATATTAAGAGAACTAAGAACTCAGCAGATAGACTCTCTCACAGATCAGACTATATTAAGAAGATCAGAATAACAGATATAGAGAGATTAGAGAAGATAAAAAAGCTTCACAGAATACTCAGACTGAGTGTTGTAAAGAGATTAACTGAAAAGTCTCTCAATTTCTTATAAGAGAAGAGAGAGAAGAGAGAAAAGAAGTCTGTATAACTACTCTCTATAATACTGAGAGTTAACACTCTGAAAATCTCTGTAAGAATTCTTGAAAAGAGTATCTATAATCTGAAGAGTTTGCAGACTTTGAGAAGTACTATGAAAGATCTGATATAAGAGAAAATAGAGTATAAGTCTTTATAAGATCTTCTATTCAGATTGTCTGAACTGTAACTGAAGAATGAATATACTCAGTATATTCAGAAACTGCTTATAGTAGAAATCAATTCTATAGAAATAAAGAGTTAAAGAGACTTAAATAATCTCTTATAAAGAGAGAATCAGATTTATATATTTATAAATAAGTTTCTATATATAGAACTTATTAAAAGATATCATAACTCTTCTCTAGCAGATCATTTTATAAACACTAGAACTCATGAGTTACTTATAAGAAAATACTTCTAACTGAAGATATAAGAACTTATGAAGAAGATAGTAAATTCTTATACTATTTATTAGAATTTGTAGATAATATAGTTCAGATTATATAAAGAACTTACTTCTCTATTTATTTTACAGAAACCTTGAGAATAGTTAGAAATAAATACTTTTATAAGTCTCTCTGAAAATAAGAATATATATAATATCTGCTTTAACAGTGTGCTGATGATAGTGAATTACTTTATCAAGATAACACACTTTATACTCACTTATAAGAACTTGAAGTTAAAGAATTTAACTCATATCTTTGTCTGTAATATAATTCAGTTGTATGAATTATCTATAAATATTATTTCAGATAAAGAATTAATCTTTATAGAAGAGTTCTAATCTGATCTGATAACTATACTGAAGATCTTATAAGATTTAAGCACAGCTTTTTACTAATAGACAGATAATCAGATAGAATATCTGATAAGTATATTAAAATAATATCTGCAGTGCTTTATTAATTACAATCGGAATAACTGAGTGTATTGATTATTACTTACAGAGTTCATATATAATAACTTAAAGTATATTAGTATAGATAAAACCCTCTTTGAGATGCTCACTGAGACTTATTCACAGATAATCTTGATAAATCTGTGAGAGTATACTATAGAGTGTGATGATATCTGTGAATGAGCTGAGAGAATTTAGAAGATTCAGAAGAAAGTCTATAAATTCTTGAGAAAGACTTAAGAGTATCAGAAGAGATACTATAACTTCAAGTATATTATAAAGAGTTTTAAGAAAGATGATAGAGTCTGACTGAGTCTAGAAAATATTATTATATAAAGATCTAGTAAGAAGCTGAATCTCTTACAGATAGAGTCTTATAAGATTATGAAGAAAATTAACTCACAGTTCTACAGATTGAAACTGTTATCTGAATTACAGATATATAATGTTTTTTATATCTCTTTACTTTATAAATATAAGAAATTCTCAGAAGAGTATTCTGTGACTTATCACTCTATTTATAAAATACTAGAGAGTGAAAGAGAATATCAGATTAAAGAAATTATTAACTCAGAGAAGTAAGATTATAAGCTCTGATTCAAGATTCAGTGATAAGAATATTCTGATAAGATAAATAAGTTCACTTAAGAATTATTCAAGCAGATAAGATATCTGTAGAAGCTGAGATATAACTTTCATACTATAAATTCTAATAAGTCAGAATGATACAGTCTTCACTAAGAATCTGATTATAATAAAGATATTAATACTGTTATTTATAAATTCTAGTTTATAAGATGATAAGTTTCTACTGAGATGAACAGTCTGTAATATATATAAGAGAAGAAGAAATCATATTCTTATTAAAGTTAAAAAATAGAAAATAAACAGAGCTGTAAACACAATTTAGAGATTAATAAAGAAAAAATAAAGAAAACTTATACTCATACTCTTAATACTTATAACACTCAATTCTCTTACAACTATCAATTTCTCTCTTCAAAGAAGTAGAGAGTATTATACTCATAGTATAGATAATTATTACATTTAATATTAAAATTATTAGAAATGCACAGACTTCAGAGAAGCTGAATATCAGAATATATATAGTTATAGCAGAGTCTTAAAAGCTGACTGTCTATACATATGATCAGATATCTCTTATAAAGCTGTGTTCACTCTCTTAGTTATACTGAAGTATTCAGTCTGAAAATAATTAAAATACAGAGAGAGAACTCATCTACTCAGATTAACTTCTGTTATAAATTTATAATATTTATATTATCTTAATTATCTGAATTTTATAAGTATCTGAGAACTTATCTCTTATTAATAATGAGATTGTGAAAATGTGCTGCAGTGTGAGAATCATTGATGAGAAATCTAGACATATTTGTATATATCTGATCAGAAATTATATAAGTAGAGAGAGAATGATTGTAGATCTGTGAAACTGTAGAAAACACTGATAACACTGAGAGCTTTGCAAGAACTGTTAGCTAGAGTCTGTAACAAATTACTTATAAGAAGACTTACAGTAAAGAGAGAAACTGCACTGCTTAAAGTCAGAAACTGATCTGAAGAAGACATAAAATAGACTACTGACTCAAAGATCAGATGCAGTGACAGAGCTGAGAGAGATAAAGATACAGTTGTGAGCAGCAGTATCTCTACTTCATCAGCTGATAAAAAGTAATCAGAGAAGTTATAAAGATACTTATAAGAAGCTCAGCAGCAGTCAGATATTATTTATAAAAATATTAAAATTGAAAAATTTTTATTCTTGAGAAGTTCTTGAATTAATATATAGATATTATTAGAAACACTCTCTCTCTATCATCTGAATGAAAATACTTCATGAATGAATAAGAATACTCATAGTTTATAAGAATGAAAGCTGTTATAGAAAAAGAGAAAAGAAGATGAGATTCTATGAACAGATCTGAGATATTTATACTACTCTAGAGAGGTTTACTTATACTGTGAGTGATTCTGTGAAATAATCAGATTACTTTAGTAAATAAGAGTGATTATAAATCACAGATCTGAATCTTTCTATATAACTATAAAAAGTGATTATAGACTGTGAATATCTTGATTCTATAATTCTATAGAGTTGATAAAAGAATAGAAAATTTCTCACAATTCTACAGTGTTAAAGAATAATGATTTATAAGAATGAGTGAAAGATTAACTCATAAATACTTCTCTTTAATAAGAGTAATCTCATAGAGAGTGATTTATCTGTAAGATAAATCTGTATAATGATCACACAAGAATCTTATGAAAATAGTTAAGAGTCAATCAGAACTCTTCTATATAAAAGATGTGAGATAAATCTGCATGATAGTCAGAGAAGAATCTGTAAATTATAAAGAATTTTATAAAATAAGAAACTGAGTAACAGACTTTTTTCTTTTCATAGTAATAAGAGATTTTTTCTCACTGAGATTTTTTATAGATATAAAGAGTTTTTAGCAAGTATCACTGCAGTGCTGAGCTGATTCTATGAAGTCACTCAGTGAAAGACTTTACAGATGAAGTCTTAGAGAGAAGAGAATATATAAGAAATCTTACTTCTTACAGATTCTTTATCTCTATTTCTATCTCTTATATAATTAATAGAGCTAGCAGCTCTTGACTACACACAACTATATAGACTGAAGTTCATGAATACTATTTATAACTTAGCTTGAATGCTATTATATATTTAATCTCTACATTTTATCTTTCTACTATAAATACTTCTAGTAGTTAACAGTACATATCATGCCAAGCTGCAAACACCCGAATAATCGCCTGCGAGCACTTATTCTTATATATAAAGACATTTATCTTGAAACTCTGAATATTGTTAATACTTCTCTAGCCTGAAATATATAAGATCTCTTCATTCATGTTTGAAAAGGCAATTTCAGTTACTTAAGCAATAATAGAATTACTAACTACTGAGAATTTCTATCACTTATGAAGTGATTTTCTGAACATAATTTTAGATATTCAGTAGCTGTAGTGAACAGTCTCTGATTAACTTTGCACTCTTAAATTATTTCTCTGAAAATAATCTTCAGTTTCTTGCAGATAAATTCTCACTGCAGCTCATCACAATTTAGAATCTTCTTAGTAATCACTTAATTTTGAATTCATTGAAGCGGCAAGAGCAGTGTTTTCAGATATATTTAAAACTGAAGTACTGTTTCTATTACATTCTCCCAGTCATCATTAATAATGAAGAAGTCAATAAGAAAATAAGAAGCTTTACTTTGATATGTTTACTGTAATGTTTTCACTTTATGCAGCAGTCTCTGTCTGAGATACACAGGTTTTTCTTGACCTGCAGAATCATTTCTCAGAGAACTTGTATCTGAAGATTTTTATCTGTTAAACAGTACTTGACTCAGTTCTTTTTCTTCAAGATCATTGAATCTTCTGTTCACTCTCTATTAATCATCCCTGCTTTCTAGTTGATGATTCTCTGTATAATACAGTATTTAGCAGGCCTGAGCAAGGCTTAGCATATGCTATATATATCTAAGTGATCAAGAGAAGGGCAGAGAAAAGAGAAGGTGACTTACATCAATTTTCAACTTCAAAGTATGATCTCTTAATATGTATTATACTGTCATTCAGATGTCTGATATGCTCTGTTTTCTTCAGAAGACTACAGTCATGATTCGCAGATACAGATATACTAACTTCTGTAAGAATAAGTACTCGCAGGCGATTATTCAGGTGTTTGCAGCTTGGCGTGATATGTACTGTTAACTACTAGAAGTATTCATAGTAGAAAGATAAAATGTAGAGATTAAATGTATAATAGTATTTAAGCTAAGTTGTAAATAGTATTCATGAACTTCAGTCTATATAGTTGTATGTAATCAAGAGCTGCTAGCTCTATTAATTATATAAGAGATAGAAATAGAGATAAAGAATTCATGAGAAGTGAAATTTCTTATATATTCTCTTCTCTCTAAGACTTTATTCATGAAGTCTTTTACTAAGTGACTTTATAGAATCAGCTCAGCACTGTAGTAATACTCACTAAAAACTCTTTATATTTATAAAAATCTCAGTGAGGAAAAATTTCTTATTATTATAAAGAGAAAAGAGTCTGTTACTCAGTTTCTTATTTCATAAGATTCTTTATAATCTACAGATTCTTCTCTGACTATTATACAGATTTATCTCATATCTTTTATACAGAAGAGTTCTGATTAACTCTCAATTATTTTTATAAGATTCTTGTATGATTATTATACAGATTTATCTCATAGATAAATTACTCTCTATAAGATCACTCTTATCAAAGAGAAGTATTTATAAGTTAATCTTTCACTTATTCTTATAAATCATTGTTCTTTGATACTGTAGAATTGTGAGAAATTTTTCATTCTTTTATTAACTCTATAGAATTGTAGAATCAAGATATTCACAGTCTGTAATCATTCTTTATAATTACATAGAAAGATTCAGATCTATGATTTATAATCACTCTTATTTACTAGAGTAATCTGACTATTCTGTGAAATCACTTACAGTGTAAGTAAATCTCTCTAAAGTAGTATAAATATCTCAGATCTGTCTACAGAATCTTATCTTCTTTTCTCTTTTTTTATAACAGCTCTTATCTCTATAAACTGTGAGTATTCTTATTTATTTATAAAGTGTTTTCACTCAGATGATAGAGAGAGAGTATTTCTGATAATATTCATATATTAATTCAAGAACTTCTCAAGAATAAAAATTTTTTCAATTTCAATATCTTTATAAATGATATCTGATTATCACTGATCTTTTTATAAGTATTCTCACAACTTCTCTGATTACTTTTTACTGGCTGATGAAGTAGAGACACTGTTACTTATAATTACATCTTCATCTCTCTCAGCTCTATCATTATATCTGATCTTCAGATTAGCAGCTCACTCTATATCTTCTTCAGATCAGTCTCTGACTTCAAGCAGTACAGTTTCTTTCTTTACTGTAAGTCTTTTCATAAGTAATTTCTTACAGACTCTAGTTAATAGTTCTTATAAAGCTTCTGATATTATCAGTGTCTTCTGCAGCTCTGTAAGCCTATAATTATTCTTTCTCTACTTATACAATCTCTGATCAGATATATGTGAATATGTGTCACGCTCCCGGCCGCGCCAAGGCCTCATTGCGGTTTCACACGGCTCATTGCTTCCATGCGGATGATTCCATCCATCCCGCAGGCCGTCCGAACCGGTTTCCAATTACTCTATGATATTATGCAGATGTATCATAGAAAGATCTGATTGATAAATATGAGAACCTCACTTCTATACAAGATCAGCAGATTACTCTTTCTTGACAATGAGATGCTGCTGAGGTATTACTCCAGCTATTCTCACTCATGAAATGAGAGAAGAGTATCCACTCATTGTCTATATAGAATAGCTAGATACTGACTTCTCATTCAAGAAGTCAGTGATTTGTCTTTTTCTTCTAGAGAAATAATATACACAAGAGTTACTGCATGTCTCATACAATCTTCTTAGTATACTAAGTATCATATCTGTGATATTCTTGCAATAACCCTGTAGTCTATGAGCTTGCTATTTAAGCAAGATAGTTAAGCTCACTTATACAGCTTCTTAAACAACTATCTCTATATAATACTGCTAACTAGTCACTGCTTCAGTTTTATCATGTTACAATTCAAATCACTTGACCTGATTACATATTTGAATCAGTTAAGCTCTAACAGACTGATATAATCTCATACACTTATACTGAGACTGATCTGACCTCACTCTCTGAGAAAAACACTACATTATTTCCTAGAGTGTGTACATCTCTACTTCAGCAGAAATTCAAGATTTCTGAACCTGCTGTATATTTTAACATGAGCTCTTCAACTGCTCTATCACTGCTGCAGCCTCTATACATCTACATCTATTATAAAGATAGAGAGATTAAGATCAGAGATTCACTGAGATATAAGAAAAACATCTTATCTGAATTTCACAGCTTTATCTGTACTCTTGAATGAAAATTTCATCTTAATCTGAGTCAGTATAATACTCATAAGATATAAGTAATATACATTATCAACCTTCTTGAAGGCATCTCTGTGACTACTTGAGCTATTAAGAAGAGAAAGCTTGAGTGTATTAATACTGCTGTAACTTGAGAAGAATTCAAGAACTTTCTACTGAATCAAATCAAAGATCACTGCAATCACAGCTTCACAGTGATATAGTGATTCAACTCATTATATTAATAAGATAATGAGAATTCTTTTAATTTCAATGTAAGATTTAAAGAATATTGAGAGAAACTGACTGATGATTTGAATCAATTAAAAATGCAGCTTTATCTCACAAAGCTGACTTACAAGGTGTGAATAATAATATTATAATATCAGAGTTTATTAATCAATTGCACTGAGCTTGTCAATCTGGCTTTCTGAATCTATTTAAATAATTAATTCTCTGAGAAAAAGATCAATAAGATCTCTTTTAAATAATTAATAACAGAATCTAAACAGTGCTATAACAGCTTCAGTGTGAAGAAAGTAAAGAAGAATTTCAAGTATTCTGATTCTTCACTCACTGTAAAGAAACACTAAAAAAGATTTGATAAAGATCTCTGTTTCAACTGTGAAGCTGATAAACACTATATCAGTGATTGTAAGAAGCTAAAGAAGAGAAGAAACTGAGAAGATATCTTCTTAAAGTTAACTTCTCTTCTGACAAACATATTCACAGAAGATAATGAAGAGAAAGAAATGAAGAATTGATAATTCTCATATCTCTGAGTTTATATTACAATCACAATGTATATTCTGAATGAGAAGATATCAGTGAGATGTCTACTTAACTCTGAGATGAATGCTAATTTCATATTCTATTTCTTTTCTTTGATAAAGAGTTGAAAGAAGATAGATTCATCAGATCATGCAAAATTTACTGATGAAATGAAATATCATCATTTTGACATAATTCAAGTGAAGTGTGTGATCACAGACTCTGAAGAAATCTTTAAAGAGAGCAGTCTGCTTCTTCATACAATCAATATCATAGATGAGAATGTTATTCTAGATCTTTTATAATTGAGAGAAAACAATTCTCTCATTGACTGAGTCACTCAGATATGATGATATCATCTCACTGATGAAGAGATAGTAATAGAGAAATCTGAAGAGTTTCATCAGAAGAATCTTAAGAAAAAGATTGAGTCAATATACTGTATAGTAGAAGATTGAGACTTAAAGACAGATGAAGAAGTTATCACTCTTACTACAAGATTAGCAGCAGTATTCATCATTGAAGATGAATGTATATAACATCTCTTTACAGATTTTAAGAATGTCTTTTTGAAAAGAAAAGCAGTAAAGTTTTCTGATACTAAGATATAATATAAGATTTGTCTTGAAGACAGTGTAACAGTGTTATACAGGCCTTTTTACAACTTATCTGTAAAGGAATTGAATGTTCTGTGCAAATATCTTGAAGAAGTGCAATCAAAGAACTGAATATATTTATCAAAGAGTCTGACAGAGATATCTATACTCTTTGTACTCAAGAAGAATGATAGACTACATCTATGCATAGACTACAGAGATCTTAACAAGATGATGATTAAGAATCACTATTCATTACTATTGATTAATGAGATGATTGATTGATTATCTGAAGCAAAGATATTCTCAAAGATTGATATACAGAATATCTATCATAGAATCAGAATTAACAAAGATAACATTTGAAAAATGACTTTTTATATCAAGTACAGCAATTTTGAATATCTTGTTTTATCTTTTGATCTTTGTAACACTTCAGTCATCTTTCAGATCTATATAAATGAGATGCTGCAGAGCCTTGTCAACATCTTCTGTATAGTATACTTGAATAACATTCTAATCTTCTCAAAAACAGAGAAAGAACATGATATCTATGTTTAAGAAGTGTTAAGTCACTTAAGACAGTATTAACTCTATATAAACACTGAAAAATGCTCATTCTACATGCAGAAGATTGATTTCTTAGATTATATTATTAAAATGAATGATATTTCAATGAACAGAAGCTGAGTCTCTGTCATTAAGAACTGGCTGATGCCGCGGATGTACTGTGAGATGCAGGTGTTTCTAGAATTTATAAATTTCTACAGATAATTCATCTATGTATATTCATGAATTACTGCTTCTCTTACAGATCTGTTGAAGAGAAGTGTGAAAGACAGAAAAACAGAATCATTTACTCTCACTCAAGACACTGTACAGGTATTTGCAGAATTGAAACAAGCTTTCACAGATATCATGATACTGAATCACTTTAATTCTGACTTACTCAGTCAGTGTGAGACTAATATATTCAGAAATAAGATCTGTGAAATCTTTTCACAGTTGACACTGAAGATCTTTTAATATTGAAAGAATCAGAGAATAATCATCTCTGAGAAAATAGACAATGAATTGTCTATGAGAGAAGGCTTTTTCACAGAGTCTATAAGACACTGTGAATAAAGATCAGTGACTTTCTTCTTCAAGAAGTTATCACTCATACAGAGAAGATATGATACTCATAATCAGAAGATATTAGTAATTGTCAAATTCTTTAAGATCTGATGACATTATCTTCAGAGTAGTAAGTACTCAGTACAAGTTCTCACTGATCATACAAATCTATGTTACTTCTTGACAACAAAGAGCTTGACAGAACATTAAGTCAGATAAGTGAAGCTGCTTTCAGAGTATGATTTCTATATCTGATACTGTTCAGATCAGCTTAATCTTATCAACATATTATCTAAACAGTCTGATTATAATATTGTTAATGTGAAGAAGAATTCTATAAAAGAATCTCTGTCATCACTGCAGAAGAAGCTGACTGCAGAGAATTGAGATTCTCTAAAGCTCAGAAACAGTGCTGAAGAGACAGCTATGTGACTCAGTATAGAAGATAAAAGAGAATCTGAGTCTCTGCAGAGAACTGATACTGAAGATTATAAGCTTCTTATATTATATCTTACAACTATTGAATTGATAAAGAATGAAACAGTCTACAATCTTTCAATCTGACTACTTTTAAAATTCATTGAAGAGTTATAGAAGAGAAATGTCTCTACTACAGCTTAAATTTAAAAGTTGAAGAAGAAAGAATTCAGTTTAAACTTGAAAGAGACAGACTTTGAGTGAGACAATGCTGCTAAGAAATCAAGTCACTGATAACTAGAAGAATATGAACTTCTACTGCTGAATAATTCAGTCTTCATCTCTTATAGCAGAGCAGTGCATTAGAAGTTATTGAGAATTCATCATAATAATTCTCATGCAGAACACTTCAGATTAGAGAAGACTGAGAAGCTTCTAAAATATAAATACATTTGAAACAAGCTCTGAGCAGATGTTAAAGAGTATATTGAAACTTATAATATCTATCAAAGAATAAAGATTCTGTAACATAAGTAATACAGCAAGTTGATATCACTGCCTGTTTCAAAGAGCTCATGACAGAATCTATTGATAGATTTCATAGTTAATCTGCTGAAGTCAACAAGAGTCAAAGAATATGACTTGATTTTGATCATTGTTGACTGCTTCATGAAGATGATCAGATATATTTCTACTCATAAAAAGATTAAAGTCTCTGAATTAACTGATCTGTTTTTAGATATCATCATTTATAATCACAGTGCTCTGAAATTGTTAATAATAGATCAAGAATCTCTTTTTATCAGCAAGTACTGATTGACTTTTTGTTATTATCTTATAATAAGATGTCTTCTCAGTACTGCATTTCATCTGCAGATCAATGACCAGACTGAACACTAGAATCAGACACTAGAACAGCATCTTTGAGCATTTTATTCATATTATCAGAATGATTGACTCAAACATCTTCTGATCATCAAATTCATATATAATAATATAAAGAATGCAATCTTAAAGATATCTTCTTTCTATGCTTATTATGAATATAATTCTTCATTACTCAGTGACATCATGGACAACATTTCAAAGAAGAGAATAGACAGTCAGAATGTCAGACAGATACAGAGAACAGAGTATTTCTCAGTGCTAGAAGTAAAAGCAAGATTGAAACTTTTAAACAAAGTTCATGAGAAGATGATAAAAAGCATTCACTGTGCTTAGAAGTGATAGATGAAATACTATAATTGAAAACATCTTTCAATGAAGTTCTTGATAGAGAATTAAGTGCTACTTTCAGCAAAGAATATCAAGACAATGAGACTGTGTAAGAAGCTCAGTGAGTGATGACTAGAATCTTTCTCAGTAATAAGAGTGATAAGTAAGCAGATATATAAGTTGAAATTACTCACAGAATTGAAATTAATTCATTCTGTTTTTCTGTAACGTGACGGAACCGAAGCGGTGGCTAGTCAGCGGCGTCATGTAGAGGTAGTTGTTTGAGAAGCTGTATAAGTGAGCTTGACTATCTTGCTTGAATAGCGAGCTTGTAGGCTACAGGGTTATTGCAAGAATATCACAGATATGATACTTAGTATACTAAGAAGATTGTATAAAACATGCAGTAACTCTCATATATATTTCAGTCAGAGAAAAAGATGAATTGCTGACTTCTTTAATAAAGAGTCAGCATCTAGCTATTCTATATAGACAATGAGCAGATACTCTTCTCTTATTTCATGAGTGAGAATAGTCAGAGTGATACCTCAGTGATGCCTTATTATCAAGAAAGAGTAATCTGCTAATCTTGTATAGAAGTGAGGTTCTTATATTTATCAATCAGATCTTTCTATGATACATCTGTATAATGTTATAGAGTGATTGAAAACTGGTTCAGTCAGTCTATAAGATGAATGAAATCATCTGCATGAAAGCAATGAGCTGTGTGAAACTGCAGCAGAGTCTTGACACAGTCAGAGATGTGACAATACTCTTTTCTTTAAGAGTATAGTTCTAATACTCTCAAGATTACTGGATTAGAAATTATCTTTGTTATATAGCAATAATTATCAACTGATTTGACAGTGTGTGTGCTGTGTGTGATACAAAGAAATAGATGAGTTTTTCTGCTAACTATATAGATCTTTCTTTCTCATCTTCATTCAAATCAAACATGTGATAAGTGAGTTCCTTATATATTGATTTGAAATGTGAAAAACATAGTTAACAAGTGACTTACAGATCTCTCATCATATATCATTCTATGTATGAAATTCTCTGCAAAAGTGATGTATTTTAGAAACAAAGCTAATAGTAGTGACAGGATTTTTCAAAAGATTCTTCTTCTCTCTGTGAAACATTTTTCTTCTCTTTCTCTCAATTGTAATAGTGAGTGCATGAGAGTATCATTCTTGAAGGACAATAGAGGGCTTATTCTGACATTTTCTAGTGAGTAAATGTCTTCATGATGTGGCTGCGGTCTTCATGACTGCAAAGAAAGCCAGGTTAGAGGTGAAGACAGTGTCAATGAGTCATGAGAGCTTCACTTCTATTATCACACCTTCTTCTGCTTCTCTTGCAGCTGTGATAGTTCTGCCGGTTGATGTGTCTGCATCCAGTTCATTCTCTGCCCCTCTCACCGCCGTTGCGACCCCGCCCCCTCTCTCAGTCAATACAGTGGTGTATGACCCCATGTGGTCATTCAGAGAGAAACTCAGAGAGAGCTTGATTCTGAGAACAGTGACTCTGAGAAGTCTAATCTGTAGTTTCTCTTCTGCAGCATATCTGAGCTCTGCTCAGAATACTGCTGAGTTGAGTCTGCAGAGTTCTGTAGTTTCTTTATCTTCTCTCTATGAAGAGGCTTCAGTGCAGTCTCTGATCAGCACTGCTACTTGTCTACACTGTATTAAGTAGCTGAAGAAGAGAGAGATTTTATACATCTACTTCTTCTCTTACTTCTGTTATTTTTATTGTATCTATAACAATAACTTCTATCTCTCTGTAAGTATTATCTTATAGAAAGATATTATATCAGTTCTGATAAGAAGTCTAAATACTCAAGCAGTATAGAGTGAGAGTCTCAGAGCTTCAAGTATTGACAGATTTCATCAAGACTGAGAAGATCTTTCTTATTTATCTGTAAAAAGAGGTGAAAGTGTGAATCTCTGAGATAAAAAAACATCTCAGAATGACTGATCTCAAGAAGAAGTCAGTTGACACTGTTATTAAAAGTATCACAGAGATTAATCACTGATTAAAGAGAATCTCACTTCAATTGAAGCAGATGACTGAGATGCTTTGTAAGTTAATAAGTTAATATTTTATATATTTCTCATGCTCTTCTGCAGTGCTGCAGTGCTAACTTCTCAGCAGATAAAGATGCTGATGCTGAAGACTTTAATGATGAAGAATGAGTTTGATGAGAATATAATTATTAATGAGTAGACTCTGAAATTCCTTCTTTTTACTTTTTCAGCAGGCTGCAGTCTCACTAGAATAGCAGCAGTCTGTGAGTTAATTAATATTAATCTTTTTTATTGATTTCAAATATCTCTTTTCTCTAACTGCTTCAGGAATTTTATACTTATATAGTCTCATTAAACTTCTAAAAAACTCTTTAAGAGAAAATAGAAGAAGAGTGCTACAGAGTCTATAAGATACTGACTCATTATTATGAGATCATCTCTAAAAAACTCTTTGAGAAAAATAAAAAGTCTTAAGCAGTATTTCTTGTTCAATATCTCTGATGTGTAATGAGACAGTCTCTACTAGCTGTCTCATAGCTTACAATCTCTTTCTCAGCATTCTTTAAATACTCAAGCAGTTCTCATGAATTCTCTGATAATGAATAATCTTCTTATTTAACAAGATATTAAAGCTTACTATAATATATTCACTTATTCAATATTTTCTCTACAAGATATTCAGTATCACTCTTAATCTCAATGTTATCTGACTAAGACAGCTCTGTCTCAGAGCATTGCTTATAAAGCTTTAAATAGAAAATGTGAAAAATAGAATGAATTGATTTCAATTCTGTGAGTAATTTCAACTCATATATCTGCTTACTCATCACTTTTATTACTGAGAAAGGTTCTAGTCACTGCTTACTGAGCTTCTTACACAGTCTCATTGTCTTGATATTTTTTACTGAAAGTAGTACTTAATTCTCTATTAAGAACTTCATTAAAAGATGTTTTCAATTATAGTATTTCATCTACTGCTTCTGAGTGTGATGAATACTTTTCACTGTCTTTTTATAAATCTTATTTAAAAGTTTCAATCTCACTTTTACTTCTAATACTGAGAAATACTTCATTCTCTGTATCTGTTTAATATTCTGACTATCTATCTCTCTCTTCAGAATGTTGTCTGTGATATCACTGAATAATAAAGAATTATATTTATAATAAGTATAGAAAGAAGATATCTTTAAAATTACATTCTTTGCATTATTATATATGAATTCAGTGATTAAAAGATATTTAAGTCAATCATTCTGATGATATGAACAGAATGCTCAAAGATACTGTTCTAGTGTCTGATTCTGATGTTTAGTCTGGTCATTGATCTGCAGATGAAATGTGATACTGAGAAGATATCTTATTATAAGATAATAATAAAAAGCTGATCAGTACTTGCTGATGAAGAGAGATTCTCAATCTGTTATTAATAATTTCAGAGCACTGTGATTAGACTGGCCGCCGGGACCATGAATTTCACATTTGATCTCATTTGGTCTGATCTCATACATTTCTTGGCGTGAGTCCCACCAGGACCAAGCCTCAAAAAAATCTGAAAATGGACCATTTCTGAGAGAAATGGTGTGAAAAATGACCAGATTTAATTCAAGAACAGTGAAATGAGAGTAATTTTCCAGAATAAACTGTGAAAGATGATCATTCTTTCAAAATCAGAATGAGACTGAGACTGAAGATCAAAATCAGTCTCATTCAGTTCATTCAGTGATTGCTTATATAATCAGAATTTGATAATGATTATTGATAACACTTATGAAATAACTAAATACATTCTTATACAAGTTTATTCTTCACTTTCTCATAAAAACTACACTTCTCTGATATACTGTGATCAGAGGTATTAAACTGTCTGATAATTCCATGTTTTACAATCATGAGTTTCTTGATTGTTTCTTCTTGTAATTGTCCCTGATGATAGTGATAAATATCTCAACTTGAGTTGAACTTTCACTTCATTCTCACCTCTGTCAATGAAATTGTCAGAATATCACATGCCATCAGTACAACAGTTGAATATGTACTCTCAACAATTTTTTATAACTCTAGAATTGATTTGATGTGTAAATTCATCAGATCATCTTGAAGATAGTGATCAAATTCAGTTTTATAAGTATATAGTTTTACCTGATTTTCAGTTGCAATCAATGTATGTAAGTTCTGTTTCAAAGTTAGTATTATAGTTCTATGTGATATGAAGTGTTATCAAAGATCATTACTTACTAGAGAATTGTATTTCACTGTCTCCACATCTTGAACATCTGCTTGTTCAAATCTCTGATAGTTGGCATTGTAGTAGTCTCAGGCTAATTTGATATATGAGTCTTATTCCTCCTCTGTTCAATCTTGAGAAGTGTAGGTGTTAACTCAATGAAAGGAATCTAGTAGAGCTGCTATAGCATAGTACTCTGCAAAAGATTGTTCTGTTTTGCTGTAGTAATATGCCAGTTTATTTCTTACAGCAACAATAGCCTGTACTATAGCATCATTCCAGACTGAATTTCTTTTTGAGTGATTCAACTGCTTCTCAAGATGAGTAAATAAACTGTTATACACTCACCAGACTGACTGCAGCATTGATGTATGAGTGATTGAGACTGTCTTTGTTATCTTATAAAACTGAAACAGTAAATCAATCATATATTTCAACTGAGTTCACTTCATATCAGAAAGTTTCAATATCTAAATCTTTTCTCAATCAGAGTGTTGCACTCAATGATCAATCATCTGACACAATTGAAGAGTCTAAACAGTCATCTCATATGTTAAACTTCACTGTATTCTAACATTCTGTATCATATTCAGTGATGTGACTGATTTGTTTATTTATTGAATATTATGAAATTGTTGTTGTTGTTTAGAAGAGGTACAAATCACATTAGCAATGTTTCAAATCTATGATATTTAAATTATTAGTCAATCTATTCAAAATTAACAGTAGTGTTATCAAAAAGTGTTATCGAAAAGCAATATTAAAAAGTGTTATCAAAAAACATTATCTTTTGCAAAGTGAATGCAAAAGTTACTTGAGTAATCACTTTCATCTTCTACAATCAATATAAAAGACTCTATTCTGGTTTATTCAGATGGCTCAAAAAATGAGAACTTGAATAGATTAGGTGCAGGCATTGCTTATACTGAAGATAATATTAATTTTATCTCAGATTTCTGGAATCTAGGCTCTAAATGTGAAGTCTTTGATGCTGAACTATTTGCAATAGTGAAAGCTTTCAAACTCATTGAAATAAAATCTCATAAAAGAGGAAATTGTTTGAAAGAGGCATGGATATTCTCTGATAGTCAAGCTGCTTTAAAAAGACTTAGAAATAGTCAGATTCATAATGATCAAATGAATCTTGAACTGATCTTAAACTCTGTTTTGAAAATTCAAAAGAGAAGAACATCAAAGCTGATAATTCATCTGCACTGGGTTCCTGCTCACATGAATATTCATGGTAATGAATTGGCTGATTCAGCTGCAAAAAAGGGTGCAGAATTAAGCAGATCTATTCAAAAAATTGTGTCCTGGTCTTTTATAAAGAGAAAAATAAAAGAATCTTGTTTAGACAAGTGAAATGAAAGCTGGCAGAAACAAAAGAAGAGTATACATTATTCAAGATTTGAAACAAAACCCAAGTGGAAATCTTGTTCAATTAAATGTAAAAAGAAAATATTCTCATCTATAATACAGCTGAAACTAGGACATGACTATTTCAAATCTTATATACAAAGATTTGATGATAGATTTGACTCAATAGAATGCTCATTCTGCAATACAAATGAGAATTCTGAGCATATTGTAATGCACTGTGCATTATACAATAGTCTCAGAGTCAGATTGAAAGAGAAGTATGATCTAAATCAATTAAATATGAGATTCTTATTCTCAACTGAGACAGGAATTAAATACTTAATAGACTTTCTATCAGAAACTCAAGCAGCTACAAGAAAATGACTAAATTCAGAATTATCTGAGTATGAAGAGGAGGAAATTAATCAGATATAGTCTGTTAAAACAGCTATACACTCTCTTTTAATAATTTGTTTTGTTATAGTCTCTCTTTACTTTATCTTTTTCTTTATCTTTTTCTTTCAATTTCTTTCTATCTATTTATTTAATGTGTCTATCTTTGAGACTGTGTTCTTTTTCTCTTTTCTTTTGTCATGATATTGTCAAATGGTTTCAAAGTATCAAAAGATGTTAAAACACTGCAATTTGTAAACAGTTTTTGTATTCTGAGCTGGAATTTTCTGATTTTGCATATCTGAAATTGATGAATGTATAATAGTTAACTTTACAGACATAGAAAAAACCCTGAGAACTAAAGTTCTCAGGTAGATGTCATAGTCTCTAACTGCATACATCTATAATTGAAGAATAATAATAATAATAATAATCACTTTCATCTCATTCTCATCTCAAGAACCAGTCATCTCATTATTCTTCATCTCAATGTTAAGATTCTTTACCAGTGTTTGCATCACAAGTTGAACCACATGAGCAATGCAGGGGATATGACCTTGTTTATCATTTCAGGAATGCAAAGCCAATTTTTGCTTCAAGCTCTTTATCATAGTGTAGTTATTTGCAGCATTGTCAGTTATAATTGTAAGAAGACTGAGACTAATATCTCAATAGTCATTTTTAATCACAGTTATTAATACCTCTGTCATATAATCCTCAGTATGACTACTGATCAATGATTTAAATTCAATTAATATCTCTCAATAAGTTCAGTTCTCATCAATGTAATAACATGTAACTTTTATAAATGCAAGATTGTTTGTACTAGTTCATGCATTCACTGTGAGAGACACTCTTTGATGATTCTTCAACTCTGATTCTAGATGTTGCATATTGACTTTGTAGTGTGTCTCAAGGTTGAACTGAAGACAGAATTGATGTGAAATATGAAGATTTGAATTAAGCATTTGAAGAAGTGTTCGGAATTCGGGGTTTTCAATTGATTGAAGAGAAAGATTCAGAGATATATACATGTGAAGTAATTATTCATGAAAGTTATCAGATAAGAGTTGTGAAATCAGAGTACTGATACAGAGTCATTTTTACATGATTTTCTTCAAATTAGAAAGTTAGTGTTATCAAAAATTATTACCTGGTAGAGCAACTTATCAGCTCAGTAGTAATTTTCTGATTATTTTTCTTTTGTTATCTGCATTCTGATGACTTCAGATGTTGAGAAATTTCTTCAGAGTTATGATCAGTTCATGATAAATGTTTCTGAATGAAGTTGCAGTGATTGTAGCAGAGAGATGACTCTTCAGTAATCTGCAATGTAATCTATTGATAATTATTCTATAGTTCATCTTGATATTTGTGTTGAGTTTTTCATAAATTTTATGACCTGAAATCAGATGTGAAGAATGAAGTGATTATTTATCATAATTGAAAGAGAGTATTCTGTGTTGAATTGTAAACAACATAGACTTTGTGATTCACAGTGATTTCTTGAAGAGTTTGTGAATCTTCAATAGAAGTAAAAGAAGTGAAAGAAGTGAATTCAGAAGATATGATAATAATTTGAGAAAGATAATAATTTATTTTCAATAACTGATCACTGATGTGTGTAAGAAGAATTAATATAAGAGAAAATAATCTTGTTTCTTAGCTTAGTTATAATTTTAATACTAACTCAGATTGAATATCATTGATGTATAAAAGTAAACAAACAATCTTGATTAATCTCTGTCATATTTCTTGAAATATATTAATATTGTGAAAGAGAGTGTTACTAACTTATTAAATTGCATTATCAGATGATATCATTAAAAATATATTAATATTGTGAATATTAATGTTGAAAAAATGTTGATACTTATACATTATAGTGATTTATGAATCATGATAGTTAAATATATATATATATATATATATTGTTTCTGACTTGATTACAACTTATACAATAATTTTTAAAAACTCAAAATTAATTTTAATTATTAATAATTATGAACTTATAACTAACTAATATAAAAAGAAAAAAACTTTTTCTACTTATTATCTTTCTTCTCTTTCTCATTCTTCTTATCATTCTTCATAATTCACTTCTCATTCTTCTTCTTCTTCTTCTTCTTCTCATCTGAGATGATAATCATCTTAAAATCTCTCTTCACTGTCTTCTCAGAGAAGGGTTTCTGCTGCTTCTTCTCAGCCAGGTCAACCTGTACTTCAAAATCCCGCATTTTCTGGTCTGCTGCCTCAGGTTTCACCTCAGTGATAAGCAGATTGACATGCTCAGAGAGCAGGGCTGTCTTCTCAATATTCTGAATCATGAAGTGCATTTGAGATCTGAACAAGGCCTTAATTCTCTCCTTCTCTGCCAGCTTCTGCTAATCAATTAAAGAACAGAAGTATTATCAAAAATTGTTATCTCTTAATAAATAAAAAACTTACCAGTTTTGACTTCTTTGTCTCTCACTTCAATACTCTCTCAATCTTCTTCTGCTGCTGCTTATTTACAGTAACACTTTTCTTCTCTCTTTCTCTCTTTATCTTGATCTTAAATTATTCTCAGAACTTCTTCTGATCTCACTGCTACTGTATGAGACTCTTCACTATCTTCTTCTTCAATCTCTCACAGATAGTGTCATCTACATTATTTCTATACTTAGTTCAGTCTAAATCTATTAGAAGTATTACTTAAAATTATTATCATTCTACTCTCTTACAGAGTCTCTTCAAGGCATTATAATATATCTTGCAATCTGTCTCTTCTCACTTGAATGTCTTCTTCTTCTCTTTCTTCAATCTGTGATAATGCTCACACGCCTTGATAATCCGCAGAACTGCAGAATATTTGAAGAGAGATGACATGATTAATTTCAGTGAGTGTTAAAGAAAGATGAAGGCAGAAGAGGCAGCTAGAAATGATATAATAATGATGATGATGATGATGATGATGATGATAATAATAATGATGATAATAATAATGATGATAGTGATGATAATGATGATGATGATGATAATAATAATGATAATGATGATGATAATGATGATAAAAGAGAAAGTGCATTGAAATATATTACTGACTTACTAAATATAAAGAGACTTAAAGAAAATATTAACAGCTTTCAGTGATGTACAGAAACAGTTACAGTGTTGTATAACAACATCATCTTCATTCAATACATGCACTGTTAATATTCTTTGTATGCAGTTATTATATAATCTGTATCAGAGATACATGCAGAAAACAGATCTTTATTGCTAGAATAAATGATTGCAGTAATTCTCTGTTTTCATATTATAAAGATAAGTTGTTCTCATTTCTTTCTTCTCTCTTTTCTCTTATTCAATCAATCACTAATTTCAAGCTGGTATGAAAACTATTAAAACACTCTCAGAAACCCTCAAATTGAAGAGTATAGACTAATCAAATTTCAAATGCAGAAGAAACCAAATTATCTCCTATCTTCTACAGATTCAATTACTCATTCCTTCTCAAATAAAACAGCAGTCGCGTCTCTCTCCCCCCTCTCAATCAAATGAAACATGGCCTGTGAAAAGTGAGTATCACGCCAGGTCATAATGGCCAACACAGCCCCAGCATGCAGGGCTGCATATGCACAGTGTATACTGAACTGGGAGACTGTGTGAGTTGCAAACCAGTGACAGCATCTCAGAGAGAGCTGTGCAGTGTGAAAAAGCTGCAACTCTCAGTCATGTATGCAGAGAGTGAATTGTTATAGTAAGTGTATGTGTATTGAAGTAATGCTTTTTAATAACACTCAGTCTCTGATATAATAAAAATAGAGTCTCTCTGTGAGATCTGTTTCTATCAGAAGTCTGAGAATCTTATATTTCTCAAGATCATCTTTACATGCCTTATCTGTGAAATTGATAAGAGAAATCATTGATTTCAGTGTTCTGTTCTTGATATCATTCAAGTGACAGCAGAGTTCACTCTGGCCACACTTTTTAAGTGTATGTTTTCTAATTATTCACATTTATATAGATATATACTGATTATTTGTTAGATAGTGTTAAGATAATGACTCATTGTGGCTGTGTTATTCTCACTGTGAGAGATATACAGTTAGTGATGAACATTGCAAAGACTCTGAGAAGTGAGTATTTTGAGAATGCTGCAGCTCTGTGATCTTGATTTTTTTTTATTTTTATTTTTTATTTTTTTCTTTTTCTTTTCTTTTTTTTTTTATTTTTCTTTCTCTTTCTGTCTCTTTTTTTCTTTCTCTTCTTTTTTTCTTTCTCTTTTTTTGTTTTTTTTTTTTTTTGTTTTGATTTTTTCTTGTTATTTTGTTTTTTGTTTTTTTGTTATTTTTTATATTGTACATTTTTTTTTTTAATTAAAATGATATTGATTATAATCTGTGTTCAGAAAAGTAATGATATTTAATAACACTCTCTGTTGAATTTTCAACAAATGAGCACTATGTTATGATATTATGTAAGTGAGAAATGATTTCATAGTCTCATTTAATGTCATTTTCAATAATGAGATCAGAATGAAAATGTGACTAAGAATTCAAACATATTCTTTATCTGAGACTAGATTTTTATTTGAAAAGTGAATCTGAAACCTTTAATATTTGAAATAATGAGATTTGAAATCAATGTGATGAACACAAATCATGACCAGAAGTAATGCTTTTAGACAACATGACAACTGTAAAGTTTGATCCTGGTCTCAGACACGGTCACACAGTCAGTCTAACTGTGATTATGAATGATGATATCTAAAAACAGATCAGTCAATTCAGAGGCTTTAATCTTTTTATAAGTAGAGATATATCTAGTCATTTTCATGAAGTGATTAACAATGACTAAAATTAAGTCATATTCTTTGACTCTTGTTGACTTCAGCAGGTTAACTATGAAATTCATTGATAGATTCTATTATAAGCTCTTTGAAACAGACAGTGATATCAACTCACTATATTACTTATACTGTGAGATCTTTATTCTTTGATAGATATTATAAGTTTTAATATACTCTTTGATATCTGTCTGAAGCTTGTCTTAAATATATTTATATTTTAGAAGCTTCTCAGTCTTCTCTAATCTGAAGTGCTCTGTATGAGAATTATTATAATGAATTCTTAATAACTTCTGATACATTACTCTGCTACAAGAGATGAAGACTGAATCATTCAGCAGTAGAAGTTCACATTCTTCTAGTTATCAGTGACTTGATTCTTTAGTGACATCATTCTGCTCAGAGCCTGTCTCTTTTAAGTTCAAATCAGACTCTTTCTTCTTCAACTTCTGAATTCAAGCTGCAGTAGAGATATCTCTCTTCTATAACTCATTAATAAATTTCAAAAGTAGTCAGATTGAAAGATTGTAGACTATTTTATTCTTTATCAATTCAATAATTATAAGATATGATATGAGAAGCTCATGATCTTCAGTGTCAGTCTCTCACAGAGATCTGAGTTCTCTTTCATCTTCTATACTGAGTCACACAGCTGCCTCTTCAGTGCTGTTTTCAAGCTTTAGAGAATCTCAACCTTCTGCAGTCAGCTTCTTCTGCAGTGATGACAGAGATTCTTTTATAGAATTCTTCTCTACATTAATGATATTATAATCAGACTGTCTAGATAATATATCAGCAGAGTTAAGCTGATCTGAATAATATTGAATATAGAAATCATACTTCAAAAGCAGCTCTGCTCATCTGGCTTGACATTCTGTCAAGCTCTTTGTTATCAAGAAGTAACATAGATTTGTATAATCAGTAAGAACTTGTACTGAGTACTTACTACTCTGAAGATAATGTTATCAGATTTTAAAGAATTTGATAATTACTAACATCTTCTGATTATGAGTATTATATCTTCTCTATGTGAGTGATAACTTCTTGAAGAAGAAGATCACTGATCTTCATTTATAATATCTTATAGACTTCATGAAAAAGCCTTCTCTCACAGACAATTCATTGTCTATTTTCTCAGAAGTGATTATTCTCTGATTCTTTCAATATTGAAAGGTCTTCAGTGTCAACTGTGAAAAGATTTCATAGATTCTATTTCTGAATGCATCAGTCTCACACTGACTGAGTAAGTCAGAGTTAAAGTGATTCAGTATTGTAATATCTGTGAAAGCTTGTTTTAATTCTGCAAATACCTGCACAGTGTCTTAAGTGAGAATAAATAGTTTCATTTTTCTGTCTTTCACACTTCTCTTTAACAGATCTGTAAGAGAGACAGTAATTTATAAATATGTATAGATGAATTATCTGTAGAAATTTGCAAATTCTAGAAATATCTGCATCTCACAGTACATTCACAGCACTGATCAGTTCTCAATAATGAAGACTCAGCTTCTGTTCATTGAAATGTCATTCATCTCAACAATATAATTTAAGAAATCAATCTTCTGTATGTAGAATGAGCATTTTTCAGTGTTTGCATAGAGTTGATACTGTCTTAAGTAACTCAACACTTCTCAAACATAAGTATCATGTTCTTTCTCTGATTTTAAGAAGATTAAAATGTTGTTCAGATATACTATACAGAAGATGTTAACAAGGCCCTGCAGTGCCTCATTTATATAGATCTGAAAGATGACTGAAGTGTTATAGAGATCAAAAGATAAAACAAGATATTCAAAATTGCTGTACTTGATATGAAAAGCTGTTTTTCAAATATTATCTTTATTAATTCTGATTCTATGATAGACATTCTGTATATCAATCTTTGAGAATATCTTTGCTTCAGATAATTGATTGATTATCTTGTCAATCAATGATAATGAATAGTAATTCTTAACTGTCACCTTGTTGTGGCCTCTGTAGTCTATGCATAGATGTAGTCTATTATTCTTCTTGAGTATAAAGAGTATAGATGTCTCTGCTGAACTCTTTAATAAATGTATTCAGTTCTTTGATTGTGCTTCTTCAAGATATTTGCACAGAACATTCAATTCCTTTACAGACAAGTTGTAAAGAGGCCTGTACAGTGCTGTTACATTATCTTCAAGATGAATCTTATATTACATCTTGATATCAGGAAACTTCACTACTTTTCTTTTCAAAAAGACATTTTTAAAATCTGTAAAGAGATATTATATATATTCATCTTCAATAATGAATACTGCTGCTAATCTTGCAGCAAGAGTGATAGCTTCTTCACCTGTTCTCAAGTTTCAATCACCTGCTACACAGTATATCAACTCAATCTTTTTCTCAAGATTCTTCTGATAAAACTCTTCAGATTTCTCTATCACTATCTCTTCATTAGTGAGGCAGTATCATCACATCTGAGTGACTCAGTCAATGAGAGAATTGTTTTCTCTCAATTATAAAAGATCTAGAATGACATTCTCATCTATGATGTTGACTGTGTGAAGAAGCAGACTGCTTTTCTTGAAGATTTCTTCTGAGTCTGTGATCATACACTTTGCTTGAATTATGTCAAAACAGTGATATTTCATTTCATTAGTAAATTTCATATGATCTGATGAATCTATCTTCTTTCAATTCTTCATCAAAGAAAAGAAATAGAATATAAAGTTAGTATTTATTCTGAAGTTAAGTAGACATCTTACTAATATCTTCTTATTCAGAGTATACATTGTAATTATAACATGAACTCAGAGATGTGAGAATTATTAATTCTTCATTTCTTTCTCTTTGTTATCTTCTGTGAATATGTTTGTCAGAAGAGAAGTTGACTTTGAGAAGATATCTTCTCAGTTTCTTTTCTTCTTCAGCTTTTTACAATCACTGATATAGTGTTTATCAGCTCTGCAGTTGAAATAGAGATCTTTATCAAATCTTTTTTAGTGTTTCTTCACAGTGAGTGAAGAATTAGAATGCTTGAAATTCTTCTTTACTTTCTCTGCACTGAAGCTGTCACAGTGCTGTTTAGATCTCATCATTGATTGTTTAGAAGAAATCTTATTAGTCTTTTTCTCAGAGAATTGATTATTTAAATAGATCTGAGAAGTCAGATTGACAAGCTCAGTACAATTGATTAATGAACTCTGATATTATGATATCATTGTTCACACCTTGTGAGTCAGCTTTATAAGATAAAGCTGCATTTTTAATTGATTCAAATCATCAGTCAGTTTCTCTCAATATTCTTCAAATCTTGTATTGAAATTAGAAGAATTCTCATTATCTTATTAATATAATAAGTTGAACTACTGTACTGCTGTGAAGCTGCAGTTGCAGTGATCTTTGATTTAATTCAGTAGAAAGTTCTTGAATTCTTCTTAAGTCATAGCAGTATTGATACACTCAAGCTCTCTCTTCTTAATAACTCAAGTAGTTGCAGAGATGTCTTCAAGGAGGTTGACAGTGTATATTACTTATATCTCATGAGTATTATACTGACTCAGATTAAGGTGGAATTTCTGTTCAAGAGTACAGATAAAGCTGTGAAATTCAGATAAGATGTTTCTCTTATATCTCAGTGAATCTCTGATCTTAATCTCTCTATCTTCATAATAGATGTAGATGTGTAGAGGCTGTGACAGTGATAGAGCAGTTGAAGAACTTATATCAAAATATGCAGTGATTTCAGAAATCTCAGATTTCTGCTGAGATAGAGATGTATGTACTCTAGAAAATAATGTAGTGTTTCTCTCAGAGAGTGAGATCAGATTGATCTCAGCATGAGTGTATAAGATCATATCAGTCTGTTAGAGCTTGACTGATTCAAATATATAATCAGGTTGAGTGATTTGAATTGTAATGTAACAGAACTGAAGTGATGACTAGTCAGTAGTATTACATAGAAATAGTTGTTTGAGAAGCTGTATAAGTAAGCTTGACTATCTTGCTTGAATAGTGAGCTCATAGACTACAGGGTTATTATGAGAATATCACAGATATGATACTTAGTATACTAAGAAGATTGTATGAGACATGCAGTAACTCTTGTATATATTTCAGTCAGAGAAAAAGATGAATTGCTGACTTCTTTGATAAGAAGCCAGCATCTAGCTATTCTATATAGATAATGAGTGAATACTCTTCTTCTATTTCATGAGTGAGAATAGTCAGAGTGATATCTCAGCAGCATCTCATTGTTAAGAAAGAGTAATCTGCTGACCTTGTATAGAAGTAAGGTTCTTATATTTATCAATCAGATCTTTCTATAATACATCTGCATAATATCATAGAGTGGTTGGAAACCGGTTCAGTCAGCCTGTAAGATGAATGGAATCATCCGCATGAAAGCAATGAGCCGTGTGAAACCGCAGCGGGGCCTTGACGCGGCCAGAGGCGTGACATTTTCACATTTTCTATTTGAAGCTCTATAAGCAACATCTCAAGACAGAGCTGTCTCAGCTGAATAGTATTGAGATTGAAAGTGATACTGAATATCTTGTGAAGAAAATATTGAACAAGTGAACATATTACAGCAAGCTTCAATACCTTGTTAAATAAGAAGATTATTCATCATCAGAGAATTCATGAAAACTGCTTAAGTATTTGAAAAATACTGAGAAAGAGATTGCAATCTATGAGATAACTAGTAGAGACTGTCTCATTATACATCAGAAATATTAAATAAGAAATACTGCTTAAGACTTCTCATTTTTCTTAAAGAGTTTTTTTAGAGATAATCTCACAGTGATGAGCTGATGTCTTGTAGACTCTATAGTACTCTTCTTCTATTTTCTCTTAAAGAGTTTTTTAGAAGTTTAATAAGACTATATAAGTGTAAAATTCCTGAAGCAGTTAGAGAGAAGAAATATTTGAAATCAATAAAAAAGATTAATATTAATCAACTCACAGACTGCTGCTATTCTAGTGAGGTCACAGCTCACTGAAAAAGTAAAAAGAAGAAACTTCAGAGCCTACTTATTAATAATCACATCTTTATCAAACTCATTTTTCATTATTGAAGTCTTCAGCACTGATATCTTTATCTGCTGAGAAGTTAGTACTGTAGCACTGCAGAGAAGCATGCTGTAGAAGAGTATAAGAGATACTGAAAGTATTAACTTATTAACTTATAAAGCATCTCAGTCATCTGCTTCAACTGAAGTGAGATTCTCTTCAATTAGTAATTGATCTCTGTGATACTTTTAACAGTGATATTAGCTGATCTCTTCTTAAGATCAGTCATTCTGAGATGTTTTTTTATCTCAGAGACTTATACTTTCATCTTCTTTTATAAATAAGTAAGAGAGATCTTCTCAGTCTTGATAGAATTTATTAATACTTAAAGCTCTGAGACTCTCACTCTGTACTACTTAAGTATCTAGACTTTTTATCAGAGCTGATATAATATCTTTCTGTGAGATAATACTTATAGAGAGACAGAAGTCATTGTTATAAGTACAATAAAAATAATGAAAGTAAGAGAAGAGATAGATATATAAAATTCTTTTCTTCTTCAGCTGCTTAGCACAGTATAAACAAGTGATAATACTGATCAGAGACTGTATCAGAGTCTTCTCATAGAGAGAAGATGAAGAAATTATAAGACTCTGTAGACTTAACTCAGCAGCATTCTGAGCAGGGCTCAGGCATGCTGTGAGAGAGAAACTACAGATTGAGCTTCTCAGAGTCACTGTTTTCAGAATCAAGCTCTCTTCAGGTTTCTCTCTGAATGACTACACAGGGTCATATATCACTGTATTAACTGAGAGAGAGGGCAGTGTCACAACAGCAGCAGAGAGGGCAGGAAATGAATCAGACATAGATGAACTAATCAGTAGAAGGGACAACACCTCACTGCAAGGCACAGCAACTATCATCACAGCTGAAAAAGAAGTAGAAGAAGAAGAAGATGTGGCAATGAGAGTAGTACTCCTGCAGCTTATTGACACTATCACCTTCATCTTCAATCTGGCTTTCTTGATGATCACAGAGGCCGCCGCCGCATCACAAAGACATTTACTCACTAGAAAACATCAGAATAAGCCCTTGATTATTCTTCAAGAATAATACTCTCATGCACTCACTGTTATGATTGAGAGAGGAAAAGAAAAATGTTTCATAAAGAGAGAGATCTTTTTGAAAAATCCTGTCACTACTGTTAGCTTTGTCTCTAAAACACATCACTTTTGCAGAGAATTTCATATATAGAATAGAATATATTGAGAGATCTGCAAGTCACTTATTAATCACATTTTTCACATTTCAAATTAATATATAAGAAACTCACTTATCACATGTTTGATTTGAATAAAGATGAGAAAAGAAAGATCTATGCAGTCAGCAGAAAAACTCATCTATTTCTTTATATCATATGCAGTACATGCACTGTCAATCAGTTAATAACTGTTGCTATACAATAAAGATAATTTCTAATTCAGTAATCTTGAGAGCATAGAGACTATGCTCTTAAAGAGAAGAGTATTATCATACTCTCAGTTATATCAAGACCTTGTTGTAATTTCACACAGCTTATTACTTTCATACAGATGATTTCATTCATCTCACAGACTGTCTGAACCAGTTTTCAATCACTCTATAACATTATACAGATGTATTATAGAAAGATTTAATTAATAAATATAAGAACTCTACTTCTATACAAGATCAGCAGATTACTCTTTCTTGATAATAAGACACTGCTGAGGTATCACTCTGACTATTCTCACTCATGAAATGAGAGAAGAGTATTCACTCATTATCTATATAGAATAGCTAGATGCTGACTTCTCATTCAAGAAGCCAGCAATTCATCTTTTTCTTCTAGAGGAATAATATACACAAGAGTTACTGTGTGTCTCATACAATCTTCTTAGTATACTAAGTATCATATCTGTGATATTCTTGCAATAACCCTGTAGCCTATGAGCTCGCTATTTAAGCAAGATAGTCAAGCTCACTCATACAGCTTCTCAAACAACTACTTCTACATAATGCTGCTGACTAGTCACTGCTTCGGTTTCGCCATGTTATAATATGTCTAAATTTCTCATCAATGATTCTCATACTGCAGCACATTTTCATAATTTTATTATTAATGAAAGATAAGTCTCTGAGTATCTGTAAAATTCAGGTAATCAAGGCAATATAAATATTATGAATTCATGATAAGAGTTAATCTGAATAGATGAGCTCTCTCTTTATATCTCAATTATTTCTGAGCTGAATACTTCAGCACAACTGAGAGAGTAAACACAGCTTTATAAGAGATATCTAATTATATATATAGACAGTAAGCTCTTAAGATTCTGCTGTAACTGTATATACTCTGATATTCAGCTTCTCTGAAGTCTGTGTATTTCTGATAAGCTTTATATTAAATATAATAATTATCTGTACTGCAGGCATGATACTCTCTGCTTCTTTGAAGAGAAAAATTAGTAGTTATGAGAAGATTGAGTATCACAGATAATAAGAGTATGAGTTTGAGTTTTCTTTATTTTTTCTTTATTAATCTTCAAATTGTGTTCATAACTCTGTTTATTTTCTTATTTTTTAACTTTAATAAGAATATAATTTCTTCTTCTCTTATATACACTGCAGACTATTCATCTCAGTAGAAACTTATCATCTTATAGACTAGAATTTATAAATAACAGTGTTAATATCTTTATTATAATCAGATTCTTAGTGAAGATCATATCATTCTGACTTATCAGAATTTATAGTATGAAAGTCATGTCTCAGCTTCTGCAGATATTTTATCTGTCTGAATAATTCTCAAGTGAACTTATTTATCTTATCAGAATACTCTTATTACTGAACCTTGAATCAGAGCTTATAATCTCACTTCTCTGAGTTAATAATTTCTTTAATCTGATATTCTCTTTCACTCTCTAGTACTTTATAAACAGAGTGATAAGTCATAGAATACTCTTCTGAGAATTTCTTATATTCACAGAGTAAAGAGATATGAAAAATATTGTATATCTGCAGCATACATCACCTGTAGTGTATGCCGATCACGTATCATACATGTAAAAAGGTAAATCTTGTCTTATTCTTCAAGATGGAGATGGGCGGATGCCTCTATATATATATATATACATGCTTGTTTGTTTATTGTGATTGACTTTTATAGAAGAAAGGAGCGGAAGCCTCAGAAAGAAAGAGATGAAAGCCTCAGAAAGAAAGAGATGAAAGTCTCAGAAAGAAAGAGACAGAAGCTTTAGAAAGAAAGAGATGAAAGCCTCAGAAAGAGATGAAAGTCTCAGAAAGAAAGAGATAAAAGTCTCAGAAAGAAAGAGATGAAAGTCTCAGAAAGTAGCAAGAGTGAACATCACAGAAAGAAAGAGGTGAAAGTCTCAGAAAGAAAGAGGCAGAAGCCTTAGAAAGAAAGAGATGAAAGCTCTAGAAAGAAAGAGGTGAAAGTCTCAGAAAGAAGCAGAAGCCTCAGAAAGAAAGAGGTGAAAGTCTCAGAAAGTAGCAAGAGTGAATATCACAGTCTCTCTGTCTGAAAAGAGATGAATGTCTGAAAATGAGATGATGAGAAAAAAAGCTAAATCTAATAAGAAATGAGTTAGGCATTTTTCAGATGCAGGTTAATATTCTCCTTGTGTGAGAGACAGATAAAGAAAGAGATTGAAACAATAAAATGATAATGACACAGTGATAAAGAGTCTGAGACAACAAGGTAATAGATATCATAGAGAATCTTTGTCTTTCACAGATATTATACAGATACAATGAGATGATAATGAAACAATAACTATGAATGAGATAAAGAGTCTGAGACAACAAGATAATAGAAGTCATAAGAATAAATAAATAGATGAAAGATGAAGAACTATAAAATACAGAGTGAATGCAGATGAAAGAGAATAAGAGAATTGAGAATGATAAAGAAACAGATCTTCTGTTGAAAGACTGAGAGTGATGTAAGTGAATGATTTGTAAGCATATAATATGATCAGTTGTCTCTCTCTTCTTATTTTTCTTTTCTCTTTCTTATTATCTTTTCATCATCATTTTCATTATCATAAAAAATTTTCATTGAAATCTAGAGAACTTGCAGCAATGAGTTCAAGAAAGGTATTCAGAATATCAGATATAAGAGAAGCAATTGATCAGATTGATTATCTTGACAGAGATGACATAAGAAGAGTGTTGAAAAAGTTATTTCAGTTATTGAGTCAGAAAGAGTGTAATGCCCTTCTTAAGACTGCAGAGAAGATAAATGAAATTGAAGAGTCAGAATCTCATTCTTTGATATCTAAGGTAGTTTCAAGAAGTGATGAGGAAAAGGCAGTTATGCCTCATTATCAGTCAGCTAGATTACATGACCAGAAAGCTACAGATGAGTCAGTGAAGAAATCTGAGAGTAAAAGCTCAAAAGATTCAGATGTGACTGTAGAGAGGTTTAAATGAAAGTTTATTATATCATTCACTGAGCTGAAGAAGTCATAATCTTCAAATACATGTGAATTCTCTGATGAAGATACAGATGCAGAGGCAGTGACTGAAGACAAGATAAAGTCAGTAGCTCAGATGAAAGTAAAAGTGAAGTCAGCAGTGAAAGATATTCATGAGAAGAAAGATAAAGAGAAATCAGAGCTGACTAAAGCAGATAAACAGTGATAAAGAAATAGTCAGAAGCAATGTAGCATGTTAGAGAATAATATGTCAGAGAGAATAGAGCAGAAGAGAGTTGTTAAAGATGATCAGATACCTTGACTGTGAGACATGACTTATATACACTGTCTGCATCATGATGACAAAACTGATCTACACTTTCAGAAGAATGAGAAGCCAGCTCAGCTGAGTGTATTGATAATATAAGATCTGACTGTAGAAGAACTTACAGACACTGTATCAATCATTGAAAGACTTGTAGAATACAGTGAGAAAATGCTGTTCATGAATCATGAATTTTTTGTTCTGTTCAGTCAGCAGTTGATCAAGCAGCTGAGATGAATGTTCATGCAACAAAAGTTGCAGTGATGAATGATAAATGATAACTTAATTACTCTGAGAACAGTTAATTTCAAAGATTCAGCTAATCAGAATGTCATTGTTCTTTAAACTCACAGAGAAGTAGCTCTCACATCTTGTCAGTCTTATACAGTAAGTCACAGATGATTTGAAGAGTATGTGATTGCTTCTTCAGATAATAACTGAACTCAGCAGAGACATGGCACTTGTGCCAACTGTTAGTGAGATAACAAGAGTGTTCACTGTTCTTTAAATTATTGTAGCTGATACAGGTTTGGAAAAAACACTGATAATCTACTGTTTGAGAGAAGTGTGCTGAGGTTTGAGAAGACTGTGAGTGTGAACAGAGATGACACTATCAAAGATAGTGATGCAGATGAAAATAATTTAATCTTTATCTCTGCTGAGAAGACCCTCACTCTCTTGAAACAGAAGATCTTGAATTCAGTCACTCTGAAACCTATCAAGCATGTCTGAATTAGTGAGAAAGATGCTAGTTCAACTTCTGTCAGAGTGATCAAGAATATCAAGATAAGCAGTAAGCAGTGATCATCAATTTTATCTTCTGAGAATCAGACTATCAACTGTATGACACAGAATCTGAAGATGTTGAGACAGTCATCTAATCTTGATAAACATAATCTGAACACTGTGCAGATCACTTGAAAGAAGTTAGATAAGATCAGAGAATTTACTAATGTAGTCTCAGTCACAGATGACATCATTAATAACAATTGTTTCTTCAAGCTGTCTAGTGAGACACACTTCAGTGATCTTATGAATGACAGTCTATCAGTGAATGTTGCATTCTGAGATGCATGTCTCACTAAACAGGAGATGAAGCTGCAATATAAGCTTAAGAATAATTGATAAGAGACTTGAGATGAATGTGATAGACAGAAGATCTCTGATTTTACTTTTCTTTGTTCTATTTTCTTCTTTTTTCTTTTTCTTCTGCAGTCAGTAGTTAAAAATAATGATAATAGATTTTCTTTTCTTTTCTTTTTTCTCTCTTTTTTCTTATTACTTCTACTCATGATATTCTCTTTCTTATCTGTCTCTCTTAGACTTGACATGATCATCTGCGAGGCCTCTTGACCATGAAGACTTTGACAAGATCTGAAGTATTCTCTGTGATCATGTTGAGAAATTCTCAGGTCAGGTCTTCATATTCTCTTCACTTAATCTGAAGATATGTTTTTCCTCTCTCTGTGCATTTGTCAATGATCTTTTCAATTTCAAATTGAGACTGATTAGCTATAATAACTGACTCTGAGAGTGAATGTTCAAGATCTGCAGAATGTAGAAGTGTTTTCTTCAAATGAATGATAGAAATGACAGAGTGCATGCATCACTTGAGAGAAAGTAGTAGATGAAAGACAACATCAGAGACTTTTATCACAATCTCAAATAGGTCAGTCTGCAGAGATGAGATCTTTGAAGATTCTTGAACAGTATATTCTTTTTCATTCTTGCAGACCAGGTTAAGAAAGACAAAGTCACTTATCTTGATAACTGATTGAGTGTGAGAGTGGTTGAAGAATTCCATTATTTTGACCTTTGTGAGGGCATATAAATCTAGAGTATCTCACTGTATAATGTCATAGACTGTGATAAATTCAGCTGCATCTGCTGAGGCTTCTTTATCCCTCAGCAGCAGTCATCTCAGCTTCACTCTCATGAGTAATTTAAATGAGAAGACTACTGCTGAGTGAGCAGCTACTGAGTTCAGAGCTCTTTTCATTTAATTAAGTAGAGTTCTTCAAGATGATTTGTACTTGTCTATGAGAAGCACTTGTAAGGTGATTTCAACAGTGAGATTGATTTGCTTACTCTGATCATTTGAATGAGAATTGTAGATGATCATCATTCAGCTCTTGATTTTCATCTGTTGAAGAATGCTCTTTCAAAATTATAATATGAATTTAAGATCTCTATCTGAGATAATAGTCAGTGAGAGCTGTCAGTGACAGACTACTTCTCTGTAGAACTCTTCTGCTCATTGCAGAGTGTTTCATTTCTCTTGCTCAGTGATCAGAATGACAGCTTTCAAGAATTTGTCTGTGACTGTCAGTATTATATCACAGCTGTTGCTTATCAGCAATTCTGTAATGAAATCAATTAACAGAATCTCAAATGATTCTTTCAGAAATGAGATGAGGTGTGATTTCCCTCACTGAGAGTGATTTAGTAGCTTAGACAGTTGACAATTGAAACAATGTGAGATGTGATTGAGAATCTGTTTACAAGTGTGAGATAAGAAGAAGAATCAGCACACAATGTCTTCTGTTTGATGAAGACCCGGGTGTCTGACAGCATTGTGACACATATGAATGAGGTCTTCTACTAAGATCTGTGTAATACAGAGACAGTCATTGACAAAGAATAGGAGATTATCTTGAAGTGTGAATGAATGATATTTTCTCTCTCATATCACTTTATGATAGATCTTTTCCAAGATTAAATCAGCTGATAGGTTCTTACACAATTGATCTTTGATATTATTTGAGAGAATAACACCTATATTGAATACAGCAGTGATGAACTTATTCTTGATTTCATTGACTTACTGAGCAAGTGCTTGATATATCTTTTCTTGATCATCTTGAGAAATCTCTTCTGAATTGTCTGTGAGAGTGTGTAATCAGAAGAGAGTATCAACATTGTAATATGAAGTGTCTTTATAATAGCAGATTTTCATGCATGAGATATACATGCTAAGAGTCAGAGCTCAATTCATCAATTGATTGCTCTGATGACCTGTGACAGGTGACTGAAGAGTGAATATGAGTGCAATGTGATCAGTCACAATGATGAATTCACTGTTAAGATATTGAGAAAGCTTTTTCAGAGCTCACATCAATCTCAAGCACTCTAATTCAGTTGCTCAATATCATCTCTCTGCCATGTTCAATCATCATAATAGAAATAGAATGAGTCTCTCAATCTCATCAGCACTCATCTGATGCAGTGTGATTTCTATCCCACACTGTTTACTAGAATTCATGTATATGATGAATGATCACTTGAAGTCAGAGTATACTCTCATAGAAGCATTCATTAAGGCCTGTTTGATAGTATTGAAGAAAAGTTAAGTCTCTGTGAGTAGAGCTTGAAATTGCAGAAATGCTTCAAACTCAATCAATTTAATTCTTACTGTATATAATGCTCTTTTCTGACCTGTTCAGAGGCTGTTGCACAGCATTCTGATTTTAAGTGTTTTCAGTACTTCTATCTTATCTGTGTAGAAGTTCATGAAGTTGTAGTAGTAGTTGAAGAGGCTGACAACTCTCTTCAGCTCTCTGAGAGTTATAGAGAAGGCCAGATTCATGATAGCAGCTATCTTCTTCTTCTGAGTGAATATTTCCAGTCAGTCAACATGATGACTCAGTAAACACACAGAGAGATAGATGAAATAACATTTAAATAAGAATATCATTACTCTGAACACCTTGAGAGTGATGAATACTGTCTGCATGTGATGAAGATAATCATTTAGTGAACATGAGAAGATGATGATGTCATCAATATAGATCAAGACAAACTGTTACAAGAATTGTATCAGTATCTCTTTCATACATTGCTGGAAGAATCTGAGTGAGGTTGTCAATTTCATTGTAGTAACTGTAAAGTGTTTGAGCTCTCAGTGCAGTGTGACAAAGATAGTTTTGAAGTGATCAGAATCTTCTATAAGCTGTTGAAAGAAGTCTTGACAGATATTCATTGATAAGAATACTATGAAACTGCTCAATGACTGCAGAACATTCTGCTGTGTCAGTAAAGAATATGCATTTGAAAGCAATTGTAGATTGATCTTCTACAAGTCTACAATTATACACAGTTTCTCTTTATATCAGATTATGAATATGAGAGAAGTGATAGAGTTCTTGATCTCAAGGAAAACTCTCTCAATTCTCTCATTTTAAACAAGTGAGTTCAAGATTTGATCAGCTGCTTCTCAATTTCTCTATAAGAGAGAATATGATCACTGCTTCAGTTCAGAAAAATCATCTTCATTAATGAACTGTAGCAGTATCTTCATATTGTTTAAAAATAATCCCAGATTGAGACTAAAAAGTTTGTGATGTCAGTCAATGATCTTCTGAATTGTCTCATGATTATCTACTATTCAGTGACCTGATATCTGTGCTTCAACTCACTCAGTGAGAGTGTTCACTGTGAGAATCTGAAGAGAATTGTTATGATCTTCTGTGTCTGTCAATAGAAATAATTCTATATGTGAGATAGAAAACAGAGATGACTTCTTAATTGAATCATTATTAATAACATTGATGTCTGTGAAGCAGATAATGATTCTTTTTTACTTTCATGATAAGAGAGAGTTTCTATCTGCATAGATAGTGTCTCTGATGATCTTGGCATTTATAGCATATTTCTTATGAAATATAATACACTTGTCATGAACATCAATAATGACTCTCACTGGTGATAATATATCATTTACTATAATCATATTGCATCTGAGATATCACATCAGGTGGAATTCATTCTTCAGGTGAAAAAGAGTCTTATCATCTATCTTTAGAGTGAGAGCTGTTGATATGAATAGATTTGATTCATTTATATCTGAATCAACTTCTTGAATGCACATATGTTGATCATGTGACAGAGCAGTCAGCTGGTATTGAGAGAAGAATAAGCTTGCTATCACTGCATTAATAAGTGATATACCTGCACCTGTATCAATGCAAACTGAGAGATTGTCTCAGAAGATATCAATGAGAATGATAAGAAAGATGTAGAGTAAGTACTGCAGTCTGCTAACATATTCTCAATCACTTATAAGAATATTACACACTGTGATAGCATATATGTCAGTGTTAAACATACTCAGATAATTGTCTGAGAAAGCATCTGTGAACAAGGCAGGTCTCTCAGTATCTGACTTATTATCTATTTTTTCAACTTATCATCAGAATCTAGACTGAGATCTAGTTGTAATAGATTATCATTCTCTTCTTCATCACTCTCTCATTCAACTTGATTCACTAGATTCTCTTTTCTGAGACAGTAGTTAATGTAATGAGAGTCTCTGCATACATAGCACTCTGCTGTGAGTGCTGGTAATTTGTCCTCTGCATGTCTAATCAGCAGTCTGCTCACTGCAGAGATGCTTGTAAGAAGAGTTATCACAGAATTCACAGCAGACACAGGTAACTTGATAGTTTTCATATATAATCTAGTCAAGAAGGCCTGATAAGAGCAGCAGTCATTATTTTAATTAAATTGTCTGAAGCCTTATATATATTCAGTGAATTGAGTTTTTCAATCAGTTCAAGTGTGTTGAGTGACTGACTTATTATCTCTAATTCTTCTTCAGAAGTTATTCAGACACTCAGTAAGAATAAGAGATGTGATCAGAGATAGATTCAACTTCAACTCTTCTTATAGAAGTCTCTTCATCATCACAGAGTTGAAGATTGAGATGACTTGCAGTAAGTTAATCTTTCATGAGATATACAGTGTCAATAATAGCTTGTTCAACTTCTCAAAGAAGAAATATAGTTCTTGAGCTTTTGTTCAGGCTTCTCTCTCAGATAGCTGGAATTCTTGTCTCAGCTCACTGATCATGATGAGAAGAGAAGTACTCATATTCTTTCTCATTTTTATAGACAGGCTGTTGTGTCATTCTAATATCTGTCTCTTTAAGTATAATGAAAAGATCTGAAGTACTGTATCTTCTCTCTTCTGTGTGATGATAAACTCTAGATGACTGATGAATGTTATTACATCTGCTTTCACCAGATTGAACAGTATAATATCACCTGCTCTCAGTCATATTGAACATTCTCATTTATCATCTTCAGTGTAGCAGACTACATTATCAATCTGTCATGAGAATGAATAAGATCTATTGTCTAGTGAGAAGTCATCATGATCACAGATGAGACAGATCTTCTCTTTCAAGAATACTGCAGACACTTGCTCTCTGTGAACTCAATTCTCTTCTATATCATAGATGAAGTGTGGAATGTCTGTCTCTCATGTAAAATTGAATCTACTTCTTATCATGTTTGAGCAGTGAGTTCTGCCTCTGAATACACCTCATCTGATATCATGCAGCTCTCTTGGGATTACGGGTATCTGCAGGGCCCTAGGGGGTGATTTGAAGTCTTTATCAAATAAGACATTCAGTTGCTGAGAGAATTCAGTGAGAGAATTATCATTCTTAACTTAAGTCAGTTGTTTCTGCTGCTGTTGATTTTCACACTACTGCTCTTATCTCTAAGTGATGAGTACTGCTTTCTCTGTGTGAAAGTTGTTTCATATCTCTATCAGTCAGCTTCTTCTATCTGTCAAACACTGAAGATTGTTCTGAAGCTTGTTGATATGCTTGTTAATAAGAGTGATACACTTATTCAGCTGATTCTGCTGCTGATTGAGCTGATGCTCATATTTATCTAGCTCACTTTCTCACTGAGCCAGCTGAGACTTCAGTTGCTTCAACTCTTCAATTGTATCTAATACAGCAGCTTCATCAGAAGAGGCATGACTCTGATCATTAAACTCAATATAGCTTGAAGCTATTGATTTCCTTTCTTTCATATGCTTTGTAACCTCTGTATGAAAAGTCTGTAGTTAAGAATCAATGATATTCTTTCATTCTGTAACAGAAACTGAGTTAAGAATCATCTTAACATTATTGTAATATCTGACAGACACTCTCATAAGAATGTTCTCTGTCTTAACACAGTTGTATGATGTGACTTAATTCTTGATACTATCATATCATTTATTTATATTCTGTCAGATCTTCATGATCATGATAGTATGTTTCTTCACTATTATCTGTGAGTAGGTGCACTCAGCATCAGATCTCTGAGCAGGTTCACAGAAAGCTCACTTCTCAGTGAACTTATTTAGTTCAGCAGAGCAGAGTGACTGACAGAAGTCACTTCTAGTGAGATATTCATTCTGCTTCATTGTGATGTGTAACAGATGTGTATAGAGTGAGTCTATCACAACTGAACTGATTATCAGCTGCAGTGATGAAAAAAGATAGAGTAGTTAATCAGATTAATCATCAGTTGACTGAACTTCATTGTCTGCAACTCAGATTAATTATCAGTGTTATGTCTTCTTAAAGATGAAAAGAATGTAGAGAAATCAACCAGATTAATCATCAGTTGACTGAACTTCATTATTCACAACTCAGATTAATCATCAGTGTTGTATCTTTTGAAGATGAAGTGAAATCTAAGAGGACTGAGAATCTTGTTCTTAATGAGATATACTACTAAATTACAGCATACATCACCTGTAGTGTATGCTGATCACATATTATATATGTAAAAAGATAAATCTTGTCTTATTCTTCAAGATGAAGATGGGCGGACACTTCTATATATATATATATACATGCTTGTTTGTTTATTGTGATTGACTTTTACAGAAGAAAGAAGTGAAAGCCTTAGAAAGAAAGAGACAGAAGCCTCAGAAAGAAAGAGATGAAAGCTTCAGAAAGAAAGAGGCAGAAGTCTCAGAAAGAAAGAGACAGAAGCCTCAGAAAGAAGTGAAAGTCTCAGAAAGAAAGAGACAGAAGTCTCAGAAAGAAAGAGACAGAAGTCTCAGAAAGTAGTAAGAGTGAATATCACAGAAAGAAAGAGACAGAAGTCTCAGAAAGAAAGAGATGAAAGCCTCAGAAAGGAAGAGGTGGAAGCCTCAGAAAGAAAGAGATGAAAGTCTCAGAAAGAGACAGAAGCCTCAGAAAGAAAGAGGTGAAAGTCTTAGAAAGTAGCAAGAGTGAATGCTATAATATCTATAACTCAGATAACAGTTTCAATCTATAGAACTGTAAACTAACTTTCTTTATAATCTTATAAGACTTTATTTATAAGAGATTCAGCTTCTTACTAGATTTTTATATAATGATATTTTCTAGACTTAGTCAGACTCTATTATCTTTCTTAAAACTCTTTATAATATACTTGAAGTTATAGTATCTCTTCTAATACTCTTAAGTCTTTCTTAAGAATTCACAGACTTTCTTCTGAATCTTCTGAATTCTCTCAGCTTATTCACAGATATTATCACACTCTATAGTATACTCTTACAGATTCATTAAGATTATCTGTGAATAAGTCTCAGTAAGTATGTCAAAGAGAGTTTTATCTATACTGATATACTTTGAGTTATTATATATGAACTCTGTAAGTGATAATTAATATACTCAGTTATTCTGATTGTAATTAATAAAATACTGCAGATACTGTTTTAATATACTTATCAGATATTCTATCTGATCATCTGTCTATTGATGAAAAGTCATACTTAAATCTTATGAGATCTTTAGTATAGTTATTAGATCAGATCAGAACTCTTCTATAAAGATTGATTCTCTATCTGAGATAATATTCATAGATAATTCATGCAACTGAATCATATTGTAGATAAAGATATAAGTTAAATTCTTTGACTTTAAGTTCTTACAGATGAGTATAAAGTGTGCTATTTTAATAAAGTAATTCACTATCATCAGTACACTGTCAAAGCAGGTATTATATATATTCTTACTTTTAGAGAGACTTATAAGAGTATTCATTTCTAGCTGTTTTTAAGATTTTTATAAAATAAGTAGAGAAGTAAGTTCTTTATATAGTCTGAACTGCATTATTCATGAATTCTGATAAATAGTATAAGAATTCACTATCTTCTTCATAAGTTCTTGCATCTTCAGTCAGAAGTATTTTCTTATAAGTAACTTATAAGTTTTAGTATCTGTAAAATGACCTGTTAGAGAAGAGTTATAATATCTTTTAATAAGTTCTATATATAGAAACTTATTCATAGATATATAAATTCAGCTCTCTCTTTATAAGAGATTATTTAAGTTTTCTCAATTCTTTATTTCTGCAGAATTAATCTCTGTTATAAGCAGTTTCTGAATATACTGAGTATATTCATTCTTCAGTTACAGTTCAGACAATCTAGATAGAAGATCTTATAAAGACTTATACTCTGTTTTCTCTTATATCAGATCTTTCATAGTACTTCTCAAAGTCTGCAAACTCTTCAGATTATAGATACTCTCTTCAAGAATTCTTATAAAGATTTTCAGAGTGTTAACTCTCAGTATTATAGAGAGTAGTTGTATAGACTTCTTCTCTCTCTTCTCTCTCTTCTCTTATAAAGAATTGAGAGACTCTTTAGTTAATCTCTTTATAATACTCAGTCTGAGTATTCTGTGAAGCTTTTCTATCTTCTCTAATCTCTCTATATCTGTCACTCTGATTTTCTTAATATAGTCTGATCTGTGAGAGAGTTTATCTGTTAAGTTCTTAATTCTCTTGATATATTCTATCTTGAATTAGAACTTACTCAGTCTCTGAGCTTAGTAAACCTACTGTTATAAGAGTTTCTTGATTGAAGTAAACTATTATAAGCTATTATAATCAGTTTTAACAGTAATCACTGTTATAAGATTCTTGAAATAGTGATATCAGTAATAGAAGAATTTCACTATTATAAGAAGCTTCTGATTATAAATATTATAGTTAATCTCTATAAGTTATATCTTTTATAAGAAAAAGATCACTGAAACTCAGTTCTCATTTAACTGTAGTTATAAGACTATTTCTGAAATTATAAAGAAGAAGATATCTGTCTTTAATCTGATTAAGAGTAAGAAATTAAAGTAAAATAGTATCACTGTATCTATGAATATCTATTTCAATCTTATAAAGATCTTATAAGCTTCTGAGATAAGAAAGTTCTTATAATTCTTTCTTCTTAATAATCTTTTCATTCTTTATTTATAGAATAACTTCTTTTTATTTTCATTCTTCAGTATATCTGTAAGAGTCAAGAAGATTCTTATAAATATAAAGATAAATTATCTATAAAAATTCACAAAGCTTAGAAAGATCTGAATCTTATAAATACTAGTTAACTTTAGTTATAATAGAATAGTCTTAATCTGTAAAGATTTTATCTGAATATTATCTACAGTAATTATATATTCTAGAAAATTAATTTAATAAGCACTGAAGTTATACTTTATAAGCTTAATATACAGTTCTGTCTTATCTAAGATCTTTAATATACTTTATATATACTCAGTGTGTTCTTTCTTCTTTACAGAGTATATCATTACATCATTCAGATATATTATTATAAAGATATTCAGATATATATGAAGTATTTTATTAATAAAAGACTGAAATACTATAAGAGTATTAGTTAGATTAAAAGACATTACTAGATATTTAAACAATCTCAGTGCAGTTCTAAAGACAGTCTTTTATTTATTCTTAAATTATATTTACAGTTATATATATATATTAATTATATTCAGTTATATAAATATAACAGCTCTTATAAAACAGTTAATCACATTCTTAATCAGAGATAGAGAATAATAGCTCTTTATTATCTTAAAGTTCAGATTATAATAGTCTATATATAATCTGAGATCTTTATTCTTCTTCTTTATAAATATTATAAAGACTTCTATAAAGATCTGTAAAGATTGAATAAAGTTATTCTTCAGATTCTTCTTTATATAGATCTGTAAGATCTCTGTCTTATAATAAGAGAGTTTATAGATTAATTCTCAGAAGAGTTTCTATTCTTCTATTAAATCTATTATCAGATTCTTTTTATAGTAAGAAGAAAGCTCAGCTATCTTTACTGAGCTGAATATCTCTATAAGATCTCAGTATTTCTCTGATATCTGAAGCTCAGTTTTCATAATTATAAGATTCTTAGATACTTATAAAGTTATTATATAGATAAGCTTATCTTCTTTAATTAACTCTACAGTATCAACTGATTCTATCTCTATAAGTAAGTCTATTAACACTGATCAGAAGTATAAACCTGACTTATAGACAGCTATGTATAAATTATGTCTTTAAAGTTATATAAGTTTTAAATATATATTATTTATAATATTTATAATAATCATAGTTTCTGTAAATCTTCTTCAGATTTTAGAGAGATTTTATAATTCAAAGATAACTTTTATAAGTCTTTTAACTCTTAGATCTGAGTTCTTATACTCTGTTTATTATAAGAGCAGATTCTTAGTTTTCATCTTTTAGTTTATTCACTCTGTGAGTTTTAGAAATATTATAGTAATCTGAGATTCTGAGTTTATTAATACTTCTTATACTTATAGAGTAGTAGTACTGCAGTGCAGTTTCTCTCTATAAGTGAGTATTTTTATCAGAAGAGTAACAGATTCAGATATTAGCTTTAAAACTCTTAAGAAGACTGTTACTAACTCTATTTATAACTTTTTAAATTTCTATTTTAATTTATCTGAACAGTTTATATGAAGATGTTCTGATTTAAAATAGATAAAATAAAGTCTCTTTTTCTTAGTCTCTCTATTATATACTTTATTTATAGAAGCTTATAAAGCTCTCTCTCTCTACTTAGTAATCAGATATAAATCTCTCTATATCTTATTATCTTTTTCTAATAAATCTGTTCTCTATTATTCTAACTCTTACAGAGTCAGTTAATAATCTACTCTTCACAGATCTGTAACTCTTATAGTAATTTATAAGTAATAAATAAGAGTTATTAATTTCTTTAGAGTTAAGAACTTAGAGTCTTATTTAATAAGCTTATTCTATATATCTTTATTCAGTCTCTTTATAAATATTATTATTTATATCTTATTTCAGAGTTCTATTTTCATAGACTCTAATTCATATTATAATTTTATAAAGTACTGTAAGTAGTCTTTATCACATTTCTTATCTTTTTTTCTAATATTAATAATTATAACTCAGATATTCTCTATTCAGCTTATAAAGTCTCTTAACTTATTCTCTAGATAGATCTTAAGAATAGATTAGTGAAATCTCTTATAATTATTCTCTAAATAATTCAGTCAGTTCTTGATTTTAATATAATAGAGATCTGTTATTATATAGATAACAGCTTCTTCATCTTTTATATCACACAGCTGAGCTTATAAGTTAATTTTAAATACAAACTTATAAAAGCTTTTATAAATTATGATTCAATAAGTAATCTTAAGTAATTATAGCTTAAGAAAGTTTCTTTTCAGTTTATAAGTATCTCTGAAGATTATGTCTAGAGACTCAGTTCAAGAGTATTTACAGATAGTAAGTATTTCTTATAGAAAAATAGCTTAATTCTGTAGAAGATACTCAAGAATATTCTTCACTGAGATTGATTTATTTATAAATTTAAAGAGTTTCTCTGTCATAGATATAGAGAATAATATCTTATAAATAATTAATAAGTTCTCTGAGACTTCTTTTATAAAAGTTATTTATAATTCAGATAACTGCTTCTGAGTATCTACAGTAGAATTCACAGAGATTGAAGTATATAAGTTTCTAGTTCTTTCAGTTATAACAGATGATTGCTGACTGACTGAGCTTAAAATATAAGAATAAATACTTATAGATGATTATTCAAGTATTTACAACTTAATATGATATATACTGTTAACTACTAGAAGTATTTATAATAGAAAGATAAAATGTAGAGATTAAATATATAATAGTATTCAAGCTGAGTTATGAATAGTATTTGCAAACTCCAGTCTATATAGTTGTGTGTAGCCAAGGGCTGCTAGCCCTATTGGTTATGTGAGAGATAGGAATAGGGGTAAAGGATCCGCGAGGAGCGGGATTTCTTACAGCTTCTCAGATTGATGTATTGAGGGTGTGGAGGGCAACGGACTGAGAGAGACTCATGTCTTTCAGGGTTAGAAGTGTCTCACTGCTACTGACAGATGGGCTTCCCGGGGAGTTCATGAATTGAATCACAGAAAATTCATGAGTACATATTACATGAAGACAGTGACTAGAGCCTGTGCATTCAGCCAAAGCTGATATAAATCCTCTAGCAGGCTGAGTTGATTGCTGCCCACATGCTCTGCACGCATGATAGGAACTTTTGTTTGAGGGCTGAAAGCCGCTGTAGAAATCGCTTTGCAAAGGAGCAGTGTGGCGAGACATGGGCTTTGGGGCCTTCTTCAAGCCAGAATGCGGACCAGACAGACTGGCGCTTCTCAGCTGCTTCACAATCATCTAGGGATGGGGTATGCTGCACCGGCTCCGACCACTGATATGTGTTCACACTCAATTTGACTGGTCTGGAGAGAGCGTGTTGGTGAGAACTGGGGTATCCAGTCATCATAGAGGGCAGACTGGATAAACTGAAGAAGGCAGACAGGATGAAGGAGCAGTTTGCTGCAGTATTGTGAAAGGAGGCCATTCATGGGAGCAAGCTATCAAACGGAAGGGTTGCTCTCGAGGTTTTTTATTATCAGGGAATTAAGAAGCGGGCATGTGCTCCTTATACATGGAGTGGCGTACTTTACCCTCACCTGTCTTTCATTGTAACCTCTAGGGGTTTGTAAAACCCTGGGCTACGCCGATAGTCCTTTTGATAGTGGTGGAGAAACCTTCATCCAGTGCCAAGTTTGGATTTCTCAAAAATGGGTCGATATTGAAAATTTCTGTAGGAACCACACTGCGTCCGACTGGCCCAAGCATCGCACGCAGACTTTCATGCATTGCTGCCTGAGCAAGGTCACATGCATGTTGTCATCAGGAAACCAAGAGGATCCAAAGTATTGCCCCGCAGCAAGATCTGCTTTTTTACGGTTCTGAATGTCTTGCCCCTCCATTCAACAAGAAAATTTTACTGTCATCAGATATATCAAAGTCCGTCTGACTGTACAATCACTTAGGATAAAATCAACCCTTTCTGTCAGCTGCTGACTCCAAAGTGTGCTTAAGTTTGGTACGATGTTAACTCAAAACCACCAGCGCCATCTATTAACATCTAATAGATCAGTTTTCAACGGGCCCCTCTCCACACTAAAACAATGGCTGAAGCGGTACATATTCTGAAATCTAAGAGTGCTACCCAAGCTAATCGCGAGTTGTGACCTAGATTGGAGACATAATAGAGCAACAACAATATATAGCCTTCAAAATATTTAATGCAGTTAACTATGAAAGAACCATGATGTTCAAAGGCGCACTGCTCCGAGTATCAAAACCCGGGACCGCAAAAAACCCCCAGCTACCGGACAAGAGAGATATCAAGACGGAGGAGCCATTCCAAATTCCTAAGAACCATGAGGTGGAAGTGATAGACGGCTGGGTGACGCTGACCAGGTCCTCCGCATCCTGAATATCTCAATGATTCGATCTGCCTGTCTTCGACCAGCCCAAAGTGTGATGGAAATATCCTCTTCTACCTCTTCGGGTATCAAGACCGTCAAACATTCTGTTGTTGATTCCCCTGCTCTTTGTTCTGAAGCCCATTGATTACTAGCGCGCATTGCATCGGATAATAAGTCCCCAAGGAGGGGTGCGAGATTGGCTGGGGATTTTGAGAACATATATTGAATTTCTGCATTATTGTATTGTTAGAATTGTTTCAATGCATCTGGTATTGCGTTACCTCTTGTATTCTGTGTTTGCTTCCCGGCGACCAGCTGTGCACCAGATACCTGCGTGTTCTGTGCCTCCGCTACACTACTCGGTGATCGAGATCCAGCTTCTGGCTCCCGCAAGTAGTTTTGCTGATCTGGTATGCATGAGTTTGTACTCTGCACCATCCTGCCATGGCGTAAATGCAATTGTGAATCGAGACTGTCATTCGTGTGGCCATCTGATGCCTCGTCTTGCAGAGGCGAATCATCGCGGTGTCACTTCCTGTGGCACTTATCACCCTCAACTTCAGTGTTGAACTCGAGCTTGAAGTACCCTAACTTCATCAGTCTGTTTCTCAGAGATTGGATTCGGAGCCGCACATTTCCTGAACTCAGATATGTTTTCTAAATCAGAGCTAGCTGCTATTGCCATTTGAATCTCCCGACGAAATATCCATTTTTCAGGCAAAGGCCTTGCATCCAGGTATGGTTTTGTGTAGTTCATCAAACATTCGAATTCGACGCGACCCATTTTTGTGATATCCAGTGAAGTATAGGCTCCCGCAATGAGTAGCAAAGCCTCGGGCGATAGGCCGCGTATCTTTTCCCATTGTAATACATGAGCTGAGATAGATTTTGCTTGACTCCTGTACAGGACTTCCAGAAATTTGCTGAACCTTCCATTCCTGTGAGGAAGGGGAGAGGATTTTCGCAGATGCTTGGCAAGGCCTTTCAATGAGTGATAGACTGAGGTCCGGGCAGATAGCCATGCAATTTTGTCTTTTAACTTGCTAAATGCCGAGTCATCCAAATCAATCTCACATATGCGCTTGCTGATCTGGTCAATTTGCGTGATTATTTCTTCTAGAGTGGCCATTCTGAAAGAGTGCCTCACTTCTCTCTGGAAGGTTTGGCAACTCGCATAGTTCCTCATATGAGAAGATGGGTATCCAATCAAAAGACACCTTGATCTGGTACCCGCTCATTCAAGACGAAAAGTTAGTTTGGTTAGATATGTCACTAGTAGGGAGTGGAAACTGAATAATGCACGAAGACTGAGATTCTCAATTACAAGGATTGAATTGAAGTTTTCATTGATGCTTTGGGTAATGATGGCCAATCATGATGCTGATGCCCTCATTAGCGTCCCGCAGCATCAACCAGGCTGACTGTGCGATCATGGAGCTTGGGCCTATTGATCTTTTTACGGAAGAGTACATTTCTTCTGCAAGTCAAAGAAGCTGTGGGCAAGGTGCGAGAACTGTTGCATTGCATATTCACCAATCAATAGCAAGTCTGTTGAACGGTTCTTGTGCTGTATCTGCATGCTTCATTCTTTTCTAAAACTCCGCGTGGTTGAGACTGGTGTGGATGCGAATTGCCAGGCAGAGTTTGGTACATTGCTAGCAAGAAAGTCATGGCGACAGCCTCGCATTTTGAAAGTAGATAGCAATGTGGAAAGAAATGTGCGGGGAATTGTCAACGAAATAGCATATAAGGAAGGATGTTTCCCTAACACTGGTGACTGAACAAGTGCTTTTTCTTCTTGAGAGGGAAATTATCGTGTATCACATTTGCCTACACCATTGGACATAGGTGCCGCACCTGCCTCCTACTTCACCATGAACACTTTCAATGGTGCCACTCACCTTCCCATTCACTCAATCCTCACCCCGATCTCCATTGTGGATGCCTTCTTCCCCAGTTTCACTGGTATCTTAGCCTTCATTCAAGGGATTCTAGCCGGCAACACAGATGGCTTTGCTCATCTACTGTGCATATGCGGGATCTTCCTGTTCCTTGTTTGATATGTCTATTGATACTTGATGGAATTGGTGGAGACTCAGTTCAGTTCATGCCTCTTCTCATTAACCCACTCTTGATGGCTGCTGAGACTAACTCTCGAAGCTTCAACCATGCACGTTTCCTACTACAATGAGGCATATGATATGCTTGTTACCTGGGTATCCAAGCAGTCATTCGCCCGCAATGCACGCTCCTCTCTTGTCAGTGTTGGTGCCAAGCATAGGAGGGCATACACTGATGATGATTCAAACAAACGGATGAAGAAACCTCTGCACTTTTCACCCTGGAATGGGTCATTTCGCTTTTGGTACAAGAACTACTTGCTTCAGTTCCAATGCTCGGAGAAAGAATGTGGCTCCACACAGCAGGAAATCACTGTCTTCTCGATCAGTGAATCCTCAGAAATTCTAAGAGAATTCTTCGATGATTGTCGAAAGGAGTATCTGAAGCTTATTCAGAAAAAGATGTCAGTTTTTGAGCACCATGATGGGGAGTGGAGGAAGGCAAAGGCAAGAGACATGAGGCCCATTTCGACAGTCATCATGGATGACGGGGAGAAGACAGAGCTTCTAAAGGACATTGAGGATTTCCTGGATAAGAAAACTCGAGGCTGGTACGCAAGGCGGGGAATTCTCTACCAAAGAGAGTTCCTTTTGTACGGACCTCCCGGGACTGGGAAATTCAGTTTCAGCTTGTCCGTCGCCGGGAGTTTTGAGTTGGATATCTATGTGGTCAATCTTTCGGGTGTTAACGACGGCTCCTTGACCAATTTATTTGCTCAGCTTCCTCTGCACTGTGTCGTTCTCCTGGAAGATGTCGATGCTGCTGGCACGACGCGTGCTGAAGGCAGTGATGAAACTCCTGAAAGCTCCAGCTTGATTACAACAGTCTCTCCAAAGAATAGCAGAGCAGAAACATTATCCCTGTCTGGCCTTCTCAATGCTCTGGATGGCGTGTCATCCCAGGAAGGTCGGGTGCTGATTATGACCACCAATTATATTGAACGCCTGGACAGCGCACTGATACGGCTGGGGCGTGTGGACAGAAAGGTTTTCTTCCAGCTCACTGACAAGGACATGAGTTTCTGCCTTTTTTGCAATGTCTTCAAGCAGTCAGATGAGGATTACCGCAACCCCGAAACACGGGTAGACAATGCAACTGTGGAACAACTTGCACAAGAGTTTGTTGCAAAGGTGCCGGCGCTGGCCTTCAGCTCAGCCAAGATCTTATCTTTTCTGCTGGAGCGCAAGCAGTCGCCCACCGACGCGGTAAATGATGTGGAAGGGTGGGTAAACAAGGAATGGGACGAAGCCGGCTTGAAAAGAGAGTATTCATGGGTGAATGGCATGTAGCTTTCTCTGCCGCAAGGAGCAGCTCGGTGAGAACTGTCAGCTTTCAGAGAGGATAAGTCTTGCGCTTCCTCTGGCTCACCGACCATGTACTGTGGTTCTACACAAAACAGTGTTAATAGTGCCAGAGCCATAGAATAAAACAGAGCTGAGAAGTCAACCAAACAGATCAAGGAGCAAAACCCGCCTTCCAGCTTTACAGTGATTACAAACATTAGGCTTAGTTTAGCATTATTCAAGCATTCGCCAATTCATGGAGCGGAGCAAGCATAAGATAGTCAGCATGAGTGTCTTCAGGCTCACTTTTACAAAACAGAGGCAGAAGCAGCTGTGCTTCCTACCAAGAAATGTTTTCAGAGACAGGCACTCTCAGTTCTTGTTGAATGTACACTGCCTGAATGACAGTCATCCATTTTTGAAAGTAGTGCGGATTGATGTGAGGAACAGATGATTTGGTCTCTCCTCAGCATTACTGGCCAAGCCTGACATTTGAAAGGGAAGCCCCACAATGCATTTCTCAATACAGACTCTCACGGGCTGTCCGGCTTGATCCGCGGTGCTCAAAATGGGCCGATGTTCAAGATTAGGTGCAGGCGCTACATGCCTTTGGATTCACCAGCCAAGAAAGCGCAGTCTGGTTGGCATTGGTTTATTCCAGCAATTAGTACATCTTGGCGAGGTCTGATCGCTCAGGATGTGACCACTTTTGCCCAGCTACTTGAAGCTAAACGGCTTGAACATCAAGCCAGCGAGACATGAGGCGCGGTCGGCGATGCTCATCTGAGCGCCCTTCGTCGGCCCAGGTTCAGATAAATGGGGGCCACATTTCTTGATTTTGCGGCTTTTCGTCGGGCGGAAGATTTATTTCAACCTCTTGTTTGGTGATCATCTCACAAACTTTGCCTCTGCTTCTCAGTTCATCAAAGCTCCTTCAACCTGTATGTTTTTGACAGAACTCATGAATCAGTGATTTCATCTAACTTGAGATGAAGCATTATCTGAACAGTAGAATCGACAGTGATCCTCACTAGTTTACACAATAATCAACAAAGCAAGTTGTGAAGTAAGGATTTCCGGAAATTAGGGGTGAGATAGAGTAATAATCTAAGGAACAGATACCACCGACAATGAGTACCACCTCTGGTAGAAGTGGTTGGTGCAAGGCAGTCGAATGCCAGCATGCGAACAATGAGCACGCATATGAGACATGCCGGGCCCTGAACTGCTGAACCCAGTGGAAGCCAGGCCCTGAACTGCCAAACCCAGTGGAAGCGCTGTCAAGTACGTCTTAATTGCAATGAAGTGCATTACAGGATCTGCAAGAGATGTCATTCTCACCCTGGTGGCAAGCCCGACTTTTGGGGAAGTTCTCCAGAACTGTCGGGCTAGCCAGCACCAGTTTCCATGCAAGCACCTTTGTCAAAGCTTGGGACTGGTGAGGGTGCCGTGGGTTGGTCAAGCCACTCTTCAAGTCCTTTTAAGTGTTCATCTGAAGCATGGCTCGCACTGTTTTTGTCATCAGACATACCTGTCTCTTTGTCACTCTCATCTTCAAGTTGGAGCCACTCGTCTCTATATATTTTCTCGGGCGGTGTTCCTTCACTGTTAATCATAACCCATTGAAATAAGTCAAGCGACGCTTCCTGAGACGCCTCTTGGCTGGGAGATTTTCATGGGAAGACTGTATCCAACATGTTGATAGCTGTGCTACTTTCGTCCAATCTGTCACTAGATGTTTTGTCATATTCTTGGCCTTCAACTATTGACCCATTCTCCAATATCCAATTCCATTGTGCATACTCAAGATGGTGCCTTGGGCACCGCAGATGAGCGGCAACGCGCAACACACATTGGCCGGCAGTGGTGCTCCCGAATGGAGCCCACGGGGTGAACAGCGGACTGTTATAATATAATCCATCGTCAACAACAGGGGGGAGGTACAGAAGACGCCACACATCGGCTCTTTGGACCTCATTAGATCTATTCATCCAAGCATATCTCGACCCTGTCCCTCAGGCAGATTCATAAACCTCTGCCGGCCATCCCTGTCCCAGGGAAACGAACTTGGCGTCCAACAGGAGGCCCTGCCCCTTTGAACTGACAAAGAATAATTGGGGTCAGACCCGCTGGTAACGGCACCGAGCCAGAGGGTGAATATTGTGGTTGATGAAAGCTGCATATGACTGCGAGGATTTCGTAGTAGAGCCCCAGGAGTGGAAGAAAATCTTGGGCATTCTGGAATTTCTTGGAGGATGGGGTGAAGCCACGGGCTCACCATATTGCATGTGACGGTAGGCTCCCAGAACATTCCGCAAAGAGTTGATGTAAGTGTTTCCAGGCTGCAACTCAGAGTCATGTAGTAAGAAAGTTCTTTGTCCACAGTTGGCCAGCCCAGAGCAGTGGAATTGGCGGAGTCGACTCCCTGTTGGGCATGGTTATTGGCAGGAAGAGGCAATGGAAGGGGTAGTTGAATAGCAGTGCCATGGTAGTTGTGTGCAGGAAATGTCAATGCTGTTGCAAGAGCAACAGGCAGCTGGCTGTCCAAATTATGTTGTTGGGAGAACTGCACAAGGAACTCAAATGCCTTGTTGAATGATGGAGGACTGGAAGCAGCAACATCTTTGAAAACCGGCTCCTTCAATTCCCATCTGATTTCGATATCACGCATATGTTTATTGAGACAGACCAAGGCGTCACAAACTCTTGATCCATCTGTTGAGATATGATGGCTTTCCAACCTTGGCCAGGTGCCAAGAGAGCTGACCACCATCTCGCTACATCTTCATCCACCTTGCCAATATCAATAGTGACCGACGAGGAACCGTGGCTCTTGCTCTGCTGAATCCTTGTGTGCTTCAAGTCTGTATATGCCATTTCGCAGTTCTTCACTTGCAACTTCAACAACCGAGCAGAGAGAATGTATGACCAGCCTAGGGCTAAAATTCCCAGGTAACTTGGTGCTCTGTTTCCCTCGCCTGAAATACTAGGCCATTGATGAAAGCTCTTCCCGCCAAACTCGCATGGAATGAGTGTGCGGCTGCCTATATGAAGTAGTCTGGGAATATCTCTCTTTTTCCCAACAACGCCACATTTTGCCGTGCCGGTAATGTGCCAGGTAGATGAGGCTTGAATGCAAAGTGTTTCACTCGGGGATGAATCAAGATGCAGTATCATTGTTTTGCCTTGCCTTGTGCTGATTGTGGGGAGGCAGTTTAGGGTGCCTCGAAGGCTCGTTAAGATAGGCGGAATTCCTTTGCAGTGCCGGGTAACTGCCATTGCAGTAAGATGATACCAGTAATCCTGAGATCTTTCCATTGCAACTTCCAGCTGTTGGGGAGTGGGCTGAAGCTGGTCATGATTGTTTATGATCTAGAGAACGTTAATTACCATTAGGAAGATAGAGATGGTGAAGGCGGTATTACCATTGAGAGGTCAGGCGGCTCTAAGAGCCCATGCTCAACCAGCACCATGTCTGCTCGACGCAAATTAATTGACATCAAAGACTTCAGTATGATGAATTGGATGAAGAACTGGCAGCGAAATGAGGTGTATACAGAAAACTTGACCTCGCTAAGTGCGCCACTTGACCTCGTTATGTAAGCTGACCTCGCAAATGTGGCCCGTGCCACTACCTGACCTCGCTCAATACATCTTTTCTTGTAATTTGAAACCACTCAATTATTTATCATCAATTCTACAATCAATTCAAAATCAATTTAAAATCAATTTAAAATCAATTTAATACTGAAATTATTCTTGAATTTAATAATAAAGTAAGTATTTATATAATTTACACTGAATTGATTATTAATTGATTTTCAATCAATTGTTAATTACTTAAATATATAGATTAAATCTATTTTTATTACTATAATCAATTCAGAATCAATTCAGAATCAATTTAAAATCAATTTAAAATCAATTATTAAATATTTTTATTTTAATATATTTTAAAATTCTGTAAAATATCTCTTTATATTCTATATGAATTTATCTATTCATTTAATTAATTATGAATCAGCTATACATGCTTTGATTGATTGATGAGCTGAATGAATGAGACTATGAGTGGATTGAAAGATTGAAAGTCAATTACCAACTGATTATTACTGTATTGTGCGAGGTCGGGGTCATGATTATGTAACGAGGTCAAGTGGCGCACTTAGCGAGGTCAAGTTTTCTGCTTCCTGCGAAATGAGGTTGGGAGAATGGATGGCTTATGATGACATAAAGGCAAGAGCTGGGCTAACCTAAATAAGTTAGACCATAGCTGATAGGGCTAGCTTACGAGTTCTTGGCTTGTTCAACTCGTGGCTTAATCCCCGTCTCCTGCGCAAACCGATGTTAGCATATTCAAAAAATCTGTGAACTGACGAGCAAAACTTCTAGCTAGAAATCCAAACAACACCACTGCCCACTCACAGCCGCCCTGTCCGCAGCATCCAGCATTTCATCGCAGTGGGTCCAGGCTCGCATGGCTCCTTCCGATGAGTTCGAACAAGAGATGGTAGGAGGGAAATGAT
>NW_025544787.1:925887-1035110 GCF_000003525.1 Blastomyces dermatitidis ER-3
TAACTTATCTTACTTCATTCTATTATTCCCTTCACGGACTTGAAAGCTGCAACCATCACCAGCAACCATCGCCACTATTCTAAGAGGAACGAATATGTTCACTCATTTCCTCCCTTGTCGCCAAAAATGGATGATGGGCGCGTCTTTTATAACATTTGAAGCCAGCAGTGACACGCCATGCTGCTGCTGCTGCTGCTGCTGCTGTTTTCGCACGCGGAGAACATATGAAATAGTGACGTCCGCCTTCTTCCGGGGTTCAAATTCAAGGGAGATGAAATGAATTGAAATGAAATGAAATGAATGGCGCCATTCATCCTTTTCCTTATGGGATTAGTTCTGGCACGCTATGCTATGCACGTTGAGCTATCCGTCTATGGTTGTGAATAGTGAATATGGGGGAGGGAAGGGGGGGGATGGGATGGAGGCGTCAAGGGAGGGAAGGGAAGGGAAGGGAAGGGGAGGGAAGGGAAGAGAGGGACTAATCTATGCGTTGAATGGATGCGTGGCTTTTTGCATTCCATTGTCATGCCATGCTGGGTTAATAGTTTTTTTTTTATCTTTTCCACTTCTAGGGAGGACTGAGAGTTGAGAGTTGAGGACTCTCTGGTTAATTTACAACCGGACACCCCTCCCCCCGGGGCGAAAAAGACAGCGGGCGAGAAGTGAGGACGAGGGAATTGGGGATAGGGCAGAGGGAAGATTCACCAACCCGGACATTCCCTCGACGTTTTGCGACTATGAGCTACGGCCAACGGTTCACGGTTCACGATCCACGATTGTGGTGGGTATGAATGAATGAATGAATGAATGGCACCTGCTGGATGGACCCTTCTCGGCCTTCTTGTACTCTATATATATGGGGACGATTCCTCCTCCCTCCCCCCTTCCTCCCTCTTTATTTTGTATTTCTCCGTCGGACTAACTATACCTACCGTTCCATTACCAAGGTGCCTAACAAGCTCCTTTGGCCCCTGCTGGGGCTCTACGGCGTATATCTATGTACCATATCTATATCTATCCTACTGCCTATATCGAGTTTGTGCTAATACGGGAGATATACTCGTTCCATGTTGTGCGTGGATACTATTACGATTACAGATTCCCTTGGGCTTGGGAAGTCGATTATTATTATTACTTATTCTGTTATCACTAACGGCGGTACTTTACTATCGTCACAGACCACAGAGCACTACATATTATCCTCAAAAGGAACTTGCTAGTCTGCACGTATAGTTAACGCCTATCTCGCTTCTCAACGACGCTAGTTTCTGATATCTAGTCGCCAGACACAAGGAACTAGGCGTAAGTGCAGAGGATATCCATCATGCCATGTCCCTACTCAGCCCACGAGAATACCAAGAAGGCATTCGTGAAGACTTGTCTAGACGAACTCTTCGTCACGGGCCAAGACCCCATTTTCTAATATCTAATATCGACGTGGACGGCTTGATGAAGCGGCTCACCAATCGTACAAGCAACAAGGAATCTGGCGAGCGTGAGAGACCGACGACCCCATGGGCCATATCCATGTCATACGATATCCCAAAGGAACAAAGGCTCTCGGCATTCTTATACGAAGGAACCGATGAATCAGACCGCTACATACTTCCTGATTGGCTATACGGATTCCGATTGGGTATACGGATTCCGATTGGGGCGGGATAGCCTACAGAGCCCCCCCATCTCTGTTTACTTCCGGAGGTTTACTAGCGGGTGTTGGTCGACTCGTTAAAGATAGGAATAAAGGGACTTTCCGGGCAGCCTTAATCTGTAATTGAGGTTGGAACTGAAATGCCTGGGATCAGTGTACATACGATGGCTACAACTAAGGGGATGCGAAAGTCCTACCAACCCTTTTGCTCGAGACATTTTAACGGGGTCTATTCTGCTTCGTTTTCTGCGACTACTATCTGTCGAGATTAAATAAACGGGTTTGCAAACTTCAGAGAGGGATTCACTCGGATCATTAGGGGCTGCCGAGTGCCTACAGACAGACCTCAGTTACCTATATTGGTTTGGGACTGGAGCGTGAAACACTGGGAAAATTACCCTCAGCTTTGGAACACTTGCTTATTATACACTCTGCAGACCTTGGGGAAGTTTCTAAATCTCGCCGTGACACATATGAAAGATACCATACCATAACCTTATATGATGCCGAATGGCAATTTACGTACTGGCAACTTTTTTATGCTAGCAGTTACTGCAGGCGAATAATTGCGCAGCTACCTACTCCAGCATTTCAGGGGCGCTCCGGTGAGTTACGACAGAAGGTATCTTCACGCGGGCAAACATACCCCAAGTCAATCCGATGTTGGAATGCTTCTGAATGAATAACTCGCAAACAACCGCATCAGTTTAATGCAGAACGCGTTATCAATTTTAAGAATCATAACAATAACAACGGAGTTTTAGAGGTCATCAAAAAATCTCTTTTATCAATTTGATAATCCGCACGTCTCTTTGAATTAGAAACATGGATCAAGGCCCTGTCGTTCTGGCTGACCAAATAGACGAGCAACGAAATGGTGCACCGAATCAGAAGAGATGATCTAAATCAACATGACAGGTTTACTTGCCACCTCGCCTCCGCACCGTCCAGCGACAAGTTGGTTTTGCTTTTATCCTGTCAGGGCGGCTAGACCAAATCAGCATCAGAGAGTTATTCTACCTGACCCCGGGCACTGGAACATCGAGTTGAACCGTGTTTCACTGCTCTCTGCGCTGTTTGTAATAGCGACCGACTATCGTTAAGAAATCGAGAGAGGCCTACTTGCATTGTATGGCCGCGAATCTGTCGAGGTTCCCATGGCGTGGCAGGAACTTCGCGTTCCTGCCACGCTACATTGCTTGCTGTCGGTTCTTTTGCACCTATGTTAAGTTACAAGCACGGGTCTCGGTCTGTTACGTGATATCCGTTCAGAAGCTTGTTATCATTATAGCTGTTGAAGGAAATAAATCCATGGGTTGTTTCAATCCCTTTCCATTTAATTAGATCTATCCAGTCTGTCCTCATTAGAATGACTGGTGTTCGCCTCAGCGAGCCCTCATCTTTTGTGGTGGTTTGCAGAAACCGCCCCTGTTCGTATATGGCTAATATATCAACAAGCCATCACATCCACCTACGCACCCGACTTCGTATGTTGACCGACCCCGGAGCGGATAACCGTCGGTTTATAGTTTTTTGTGAGCGCCCCCGGTCACACTGAAGCTCGTTTGCAATCAGGGGATCTTCTAATGATTAATTTTAACCCTGAAATCACTGATGCTGTTCAGAGCTGACCCACTCGAGTTATTGATTCTCTGCCCCTGACCCCTAAGTCTGACCCCTTGACTATTTCCCATCCGCTGTTGGGTGATGGCGGCGACGTATTGCTAACCTCTAATGTTTAGCAGCAGCAGCTGTTTGACGATTCAGAGAATCTCCCTGGTGATGATGTGCTAGAGTTGAGTTGCGTCGCAAGCTCACCACAGCATCTAGAAATCCGGTTCTTGTCCCGGCCATCTATCTCAAACAGACCCCCAACCGGCAATCCAGGCGTTTATGGCCGATTAGCTTCATTTCACCGCCGTCCTCGATTTTTGGTCCTATATCGATTCCACGGATATTGGAGACCGTCTTAGAAAATTTTACAATACATACGACTATTTATCATAGCCATTGAGGCTGCATTGACATTCCTATTCTGGGCATTGTATTTTCGGGAGAAAGATTATCATATGAGCGAGTGTTGCCCATGGCCCTCGAAAGACTTCGAATATCATGAACTGTGCAGCCACTATCCCCTTATTGAGCCGGTTAGAGGACAGTTTGACCTCACTCACGGCCAGCTCGAACAGATGTCGGAGACTAGGGAAGGGAATTGTACCGACGCATTGCGACGCACAGACCTGGATGGGCACCACTAGATGATATTCGAATTTCTATAATGTGGGTGAAATTCGATAACTCCTTGACCGCCGGCATGTTTCGACTTGTTCTTTTCGGCCTAGCGGCTGATACTCCTGGCCCTCCTGCAGCCATGTTCACTATATGCGTTGTTCACGACGCTTGACATTACACGGTCAGCAAAATCCTGGGCGCAAATGGTTCCTTTTCGCAACCTTCTCGAACTTGATGCCCGATTTTCTTTTCACGCCTAACGGAGTCCCGAGGAAGGACTGCGATGGCTTAGTTTGATGTCTATCACCTGCGGGTATTTATCATTGCCTTATGTATTCCCACCGAACCCAACTTTAATGGCATTCTGTGGGTTTGGGCTTGTGGTACTATAAACAATTTGTGGGGGAAGGTTTTATATTAGAGAATCAATAACTGGGCCGAGGAAACTCTTAACATATGAAAATAGTTACCGCCGGAAAACCCCCACTGGATATATCACAAACACTTTTTGAACATTTTGACGGCTCGGTGTGGTTGTCTACCTCGGTGAAGCAAGCGCAATTCAACCTTAGGATTCCTCGAGGCATCGTTCTTTTACCAGTGCATTGCGGTTGTCGAGTTAAAATTCAACCAGGCAACCCAGGCACAGCATAACACGATGTACTTCCCGTTGATCAAGCAGTAGGTAAGTTCGGGTGGTTCAGAGGCCCCAGCACAATTGTCAGACGATCTTCCTGATAGGGCGGCAGGCAAGGAAAGAATTAATTTCCGGGCGTATAGACAGGTTAGCCATGTAGCAACAAGTCCCAGGTTGGAATTGTTCTCACGGATGCGACCTGAGAAAAAATCATGCACCAGATGTTCAGAAATGAGCAGGGAGGTGCAACAATTGTGATGCCCCTTTTTTTTTTCTGACCCTAAGATTGCAATGTAATCATCCCCCAGAACAGTTTTTTGCCTGCTTTCTTTCTCACTCTCGACTCCCCGAAATTACAGTACCTTTGTCGAAAGATTTCCGAAGTGGTTTTGGACAGGGAGGAGACCTTGAGAATCATGGTTCAGTGCCGCGCATGGCTGAAATATGCCACAATATACACCAGCATGACCCTCAACGAGCAGGAAGACACCATGGACAAGTTCAATTTAGGTAAAGTCGCGGGCCGAAAAGTCCTCTTACCAACAGGTTCTTCGACTGGCGCTCAGAATGATCTGAACAGGCCCATCAAGACATCAGTCGCATTCAGGGGGTTCAAGGACACAACCGGGATATATCAGTAGTTGCAGCCGTTCTCAGACGGAGGACGGAGTAATACCTTTCTTGATCCGTGCGATCAATGACAATGACGTATTACGGTTCTATTGACTCTCCAGTTATACATACAAATACTGGCGGCTCCTGTTGTGTAGGTAATGTTTATTGACAATCCTTCAAGTTTTCTATATTGGAACCCTTTTGAGATATTTGCAATCCTTGTGGCCACTGGCTTATAATCGAATCCTTGTGTCTACAGAAAAGTCCGGACCTTGCAGATTGTTAGGCCACTGGGCCAAAAGAGCTTAATCACCACCAGCGCCATGGTGGTAAAGAGGCCCTCCAACACAGATAGGGCCTAATTACATCCCGTAGAACCGATGAAAACCTTTGGACAGAGAAGGATCTGTCAATCCGTCAACCCAATCTCAGAAGAAGGAGGGTGGTGGAGTTAGACGAGTCCTTGCAGGAGATGGTTAGGGATCTTGAGATGAAGCTTCATGCCCCTACAGGTGGAGTCCTCCCAGAAGTCCTCAGAAACTTAAATACAGCAAGCATAAAAAGTGGGTTGGAAGACTCTTATTGGCGCAAGGATTAGATATAACTAGGTGTTAAAGCCAGCTCGCGGAACCGAAGGGTTGAGCTGGACCAAGTCATCAACAATGATCCTCTTAATCCTATGCAGTTCTGCCTCTGTAAGTGTTGTTTCTGCTAAAACAAAAGGATCTGGGACCCCAACATCTAATAAAATGTCTTCATCCTTGTCCTTGGGTCCTTCGGGCTGAGGATCATAGATTTCACAACTCTGTTTCCAAGTCCTCTTAAGCCATGTTCATGAGCTCATCAACTTTTTCCTTAAAGTTCTCAAGCAGGATAGCCGTAAATAGGTGTTCTGCTTCCTGCAATTTGTCCTCTAGTACATTAGAGGAGGCCTTAGACCCCCTGGGCTGGATGAGGTTTGATTACTTGTAGTTCCAAAAGGCCAGTGTGCTTTAGCTGTCGTTGCAAGCGTTGGGAAATCGGATATCGCAGCCTAAATAGCCCAAACCTTCCTTCTAGTAGCAACGCACTCGACATCCTACGTAATCGAAGTAAGGTCCCTTCTACCGACGGTGCTGAAGAAGGAGGACAAAGACCTTATCCTTGAGAATAGCCTTCTCCCAAGCTTCCAATGCAGGGCCGGTACAGACCTTGCTTATATGACCAATTTTTCCACAATCAATGCAGAGAGGGGAGGGACCATTTTTCCTGTGTAAGGTTTACGTGACATCTCCTTCTCATCCTGTTGTTTTCTGGTTTAACTACAGAGTACTTCCTTATAATTATTAAGGAGTCCTCCTGAGATCTCCCATCTCCTATTCTGGCTCCTTCTCAATCCCTTGGATCTGCTTGGCATAAGCTGTCTTGAATTCTGAGAAGTGATTTGCATGATTGCATCAAGGGTCTGCTCAAAACACTTGCAGAGTCAGACAATCTTCTTCTCCTTCTCTCTTACTTACTTGTCTTTCTCAGCTTCAGCTCTACTTTGTCAATATTGAGGATTTTGTAGTAGACTGCAGCAAGAGTGAACAATTCATTAGAGACTTCAATAAGCTTGATTCTTGTCCTGGTCTTGTTGAGAAAAGTGATTATATTATATAGTCTCATTTAATAACTAAATACAACTATGACTAGATAGAATCAGAACTGAAACTAATATGAAATTACTATTCCTGATATACTTGAAACCAGAACTAACTTTTTCACAGTTAAAAGTCACATTTAGTCTCAGTTCTAGCCTCAGTTATAGTTACACTACAACTGATATCTAATAATACAACATCTCTGTTCTTATTCTTGAGTTGTTCAGACTGAGAATTATAGATTTCACAAATCTGTTTTCAAGTTCTCTTAGCTAGATTCAGTTTGATGCACATTCTTGAAAACTCAATAGAAGATCATTAGACTATCTTTCTTGAAGTCTTTAGAGACCAGTTTCTGAAGAAGCGCACTGAGAAGAAGATCTCTTGCAAGCCTGAGATGGCCAAGTTAGTACAAAGAAACAGCAATCTCACAGAGTATTATCAGTTGAGGATCAAATATCTTAAGACAGTTAGACATCAAGAATGAGATTCTTCTGTTGAAAATCTTCATTGGAAAATGAATAAGAGATCTTCTTATTATTTTAAATGATTTAAAATATTATTTGAGTATTATCAAAAAGCATTACTTTTTTAAAAAATTAAAAATCATACTAAAATAAGCTTAAAAATATCTAAAAATAGTAATTTTATATCAAGAAATATCAAGATTGATATGGCCTGAGAAATACCAACTCTAGTGACTCTAGACTACGGGAATTCGCAGCTAACAGTGGTTGATAATGGTATACCCAAACCCGCCCTTTCCAGTAGAGGTGGCGAAGAAGTCTGAAGTGCTTAAAGGACAGAGAATTAGGCAAGTGGTTACAAAACGGATCATCATATAGTGAGAGTGACATGATACGTCTCTAGTACTGTGAGAGATAACCAGAGGGTCCTAGGAGTTCAGAAGGTTCACAGAGTCTCAGCTTCCAGTTACAGGCTTTCAGAATTCGCATGAATACCAAATGTTTTTACTCCATTGAGGACGTACCTGAAGCTTTGTAGAGAGTCTTTTGGGATATAAAGAAATACAGATGACACTTTCTTCCCGATTAATTCTACAGTATTGTCATGTTCTTCGGCTGTTATCTGGTTGCATGACACTCCCTGAGCCCGAAAGTGCGGTAAGAGCTTCTCAACACAGATATGTCCCGATAAACAAACAGCTGAACTAAGTTCTATATTCTGTACGAAGCTAAGGCAGTTCACAATGTCCCTAGTTCCATTTCTTTCACGAGGGCGGTATGTGGAATTGAGTGAGATCATTGTCCTTAATGGAGATTTTGAAATCACGATATAAGTAAGCAAGCAAATATCTGTGCAGTGCTTTTGAAACTTGAGGCAGATTTTTCAGGGTACGAAGATGGTTTATCTACGAAATTATGCTCTGAACTCAATTACCCCTTTCTGCCGGTAGTAGTTATACGGTATACCTCGCTGATGATCTGATTAAAAATCTCCAGCGGCAGATCCAGGAGCATTGTGACCAGTTAGCCAGGAGGTACTCCATCCAAGTGGAAATGCCGCATGATAGTGGTGGATTAAGGACATTTAGTTGCTGATATCTCGCCCGAGGGAGATCGCTGAAGTCTAAATAGAGATGAGGCTCAGGGCCATTTTATCACGTGAGTATTCTATTTTTAGCCTCAAAATCCTGTTCTGCAATTGAAATCACCCCAGCGTATGAAAAAGCCCTCACTGATTATGTTCGAATGGTACAGAATATTCATTTATCAATGTGAGAACCAAAGGCTGGGTATGCTCGCTGTGCCATTGATGGGTACATACCCACTACACTACCTTTAGGAGAATCGCTAATCTTTGGATAACTTGAGGACAATAGAAACTCAAATGATGAATATCGAATCTCCAACTGCACAGCTTACGCTAACTAAAGGAAGTATAGTATCAGCGAAGCAAAAAAGCGAAGGCAGCAACAACAAGGAAGAAGAAAATCCCAACGCCCTCCCAACAACGCCAGTCATGGAACAATTACAGGAAAAGAAACGGCCAAAGAGGTTTCAGAGTACAGATATATATATGCTATACGTATGTATGTATGCACGATGCAGAATGAAACGCGTGGAGGGATGAGGAGTACGAACATATCCAACCTCGGTCTGTAAGGCGAGGGGAAGATGGTGGGTGACTCGCATTTAAAACCTGTGTTTTGGAAATAGCCACACACGTTAGTTATTTAACACCCACAACAAGGCAAGCATGTCATCCGATATCTAGCCCCCATTCAACCAGTAAATTCGGAATTCATTGAAAGGAAGAGGGGCGGCAATCTTACCTGATCTCATAACTTCCCGCCCTAGTCATGTACCTTACCCATTTAACACTACTATAATTATTCTTCTCAAACACCTTCAGGTACCTCACCAACAGCCCGCTACTCGTGAACATAAGCAGACTAAACTCAAGACTGAGCGGCGGCCGACTCCATGCCTTCTGCTGTGTCATACTCGTCAACGTCGCGTCTGCGGTGAGTATACACTCGCTCTGGCCCGAGAATCGTGTAATCTTCCAGACAATATTATTCTGCTCTGGTTCATATTTCGCGCGTCCCTGACTCGTCCGTTCTATGATCTTGGCCGCATTGAGCGGGGTAGGGATGCGAACGATGACGTTAGTCGCGAACAGCTTCGAGCTGAAGTTGGCCTTGATGGCAATGCTGTATTCGACCTTAGTAGTGCCAATCTCACGCACGATCGGGTGAATCTTAAATGGCAGGTTCACGTTTTCCGTTGCCCGGTAGCGCATCAGCTCAAATTCCCCGTCAGGGGGAACGAAGGAGATGATACGGTCAGCGTCGAAACGACCAAGTTTCACGCACTGGTGGAACTGGCAGTCCTCCAGCGTAACGCTGCCTGCTGCCGCGCGTGTTGCTTTCGTTCTGCCATCCGATCTTCCGGCGCCATCATTGTTGTCGAGAAGTAACTTGTCATTCAGGCCAAATTTACACTCCGGCGTACCGGATAGATACGCTCGCATAACGATCTGGCCATTTACGTCAGCACGCAGGACGGTCCCGGTAGCCGACATGAGCAAGTTGACATCCTCAATAACGTCGACAAATGCCTCGTTCTTCCTGTATTTGATATCCGATCGGCGCCACGACAGGGCTCCCGTAGCTTGCATAGTAATTTTGCTAGAATCCGAGGGCGAGTTTGCAATGGCTGATTTGACGCCCTCTGTCGTAATGTACATTTTAAGGGTATCCGTTTCGGTGTTCTGGGGGTATCCAAAGTCAAGTATCTCTATTAATCGCTCAGGGAAAAGTAACCCACGAAAATTAGCCAAAGCTCTGTCAAGAGAAATTGGGCACATCCACTTCGACAAAGAAGATATATATAGCACCAACTCACCATCCAACAGCTCATAAACAAGCACGAAATTATTCTTCACGGCCTCCTCATCGAACTTCCCAAAATACCCCTTCCCCAACAACACAAACCGATACAGAAACTCAAACACCAGCGCCGCATTCACATTGCTCTTTGTCACCGCAACCAGGTATATATTCTCATGCTTGACATGGCTGAACGTCGTCGATCCCAGCGTTAGAATGGGTGAGCGAACCTGCGGGTTGGAGATGACCTGGATGCGGAATACGTCTGCGAGACGCGGGCGGCAGTCGTTGCGAAAGGCGCGGTAGATGAGATTCTCGCCCTTATGGTTGAAGATTAGGATGCCGGAGAGCATATTGATTGATCTGAGGGCGCCTGCGTTTTGCTCGTTAAAGGGACATTTGCTGTGATTGATTGGCAGGCGTGGAGGTTGCGGACGGACGGGCAATATTACGATACCGTAAAGTTTCGTAATAGTAGCTCCCGCTACAACAACGCGAGCGACGAACCCCTCCTAGATTCCACGTAACGGTGTTAAGCGCTGCGTACTCAATCGATCGTTTAATAAATATCTATTGATACATGTACTAGGCTTTAATTTACTACTACATTTATTTGTTAATACCTACTTCATAGTTCTTGTAGCTTGCTACCGTGCAGCACGTCATCAAAGGGCAGCATTGAATTTGGCCGCCGGTCCACTGAATTGAATATCATTAGTTAGAAAAACTCAGTGTTCAAAACATCGTCTTCTATTAGGCCATCGCGGCCATATAATGTGGGTATATGCTGGTATCTGAAGAATGAGGTAGGGGCGAATATTCGCCCAGAAAAAAAAGAAAAAGAAAAAGAAAAAGGAAAAGGAAAATTAAAAAGCAACTCTAACAATCAGGGAGGAAAGAAAAGAAGGTAACGAACTAGAGAGAAGATAAGAAAGAAACTCCCAAGAAGGAATATGCGATGGTGCTTTTTGCCGTATGCAATATATAATCAATAACACCCCCCCAAAAAAAGATAGAAAGACAGGAAGAAAAAGAAAAAGAAAAAAGAAAAACAGAATCAACAGCGAAGAAAAGGAACTCAGACCCGCCCGATAGGTAGAGTCGCCATGATGCCAGCACGCAAAGGAGGGAAATACGAGGGTGGAAACTGGAGGTGGAAAAGCAGCAGCAGGAAAAAAAATTAACGAAATGGATATCGTAAGATTAGATAACGTATAAAATAACGATACGAAACGAGGGAGGAATAAAACAACATTTTCATCATCTGTTCGATGGCGGGAGGAAGTGGTGTTCGGCATCACGCTCTGCAGTGTCAGGCCTCATGCCCGTAGCAGATGCCCCATCGCTCTCGACGATGCCAACTTTCGGGTCCGGAATCTGGATGTCGATAGACATATAGCCCGTGCTCCGTAAACTCCAGATCTTCACGCCTTCTCTGATACCAACACTGGAATTCCAGTGCTCAAGCCACTGCTCAATGGACTTCAGGTGACTCTTGACGCCTGTAGCCCCGAAGTCATCCCAGATCCAACCTGTTGCTAGTCCAATTGCACCGTCAAGCCAGTTGCGTGCACTGAAAGGGTCGAATGAAGTAATTAGTTCGTCGTTTATCTTCGCGATAACGGTTCGGAATTCATGCTCTGGAAGCAACGGGTCAAGGATTTCGGGATATAGGTTCGAAAACGTGGGTGCGAGATCACCCTTGACCATCCAATCGCGTCGTATGCGGATGATTCGAGTGTTTTGGTATTCCAGAGAATTGACGGGGACGTGTGGATTCATATGTGGGAAACAAGGGTGTGAAGGGCCCCAGGCTAATTCTTCCGCGACATCGCCATCTGCACCACCGCCGCCTGAAGAATGATTGCCGTTGGTAGAAGGGATGGAAGCAAACGTCTGTGATCGCAAAGAGTGTTGTGATGGAACTTCCCGAGGGCGGTCTGGATGGGCTCCAGCAACCTGGTGAGTGTTTAACCCGTTGGTTCGCAAGTGAGTGGGGTCTGGCCGGCGAATATTATCTGCATCTCCTTGTCTCACCCCTGTACCTTGATCTAAATTGTTGACCATATTAATGGTTTCCCACACACCACTGCGTCGATGGCCGGGAGGAAGCCCGATACTTGCGCGTCCACTCTCTGTATCCGCGACGCTGCGCTCAACCAACAAACTCGTTGGACTGGGTTGTTGGCGACTGCGCCGCTGTTCCGGAATGGTCAGCAGAGGATAAGCGTCCCGTTGTGATTCGACGTAAGGAGAGGTGTCGGAGATCGGAGAAGGGCGTGGAGCGGTGACGAAGGTTGTGCGGGGGACGTAGTTGATGGGATTCCAGAGCCTGGACGATGGCGGTTTGCGAATACTTGTGCGAATGGATGAGAAGAGAGAGCGTCCGTGGGAGTTGCGGCGTTGGTGAGGGGTATGTGCTGCTCGTCGAGGGGGGGGTTGGTAGGCGGGTTCTGGAGGTTGGAGGGAGGACGCAGCAGAAGAATTGTTCGTGAAAATGGGAACGAGCGGGATATCGGTGTAGGGCCCTTCTTCAGCCGGCCGCGATGATAGATAGCGTGGACGGTGAATGGCGTAGGACGCCGTGGTTGTTGTCGACGACACGGAGAGAGCGTCGTAAAGGGGTTCTGCGGTGGTGTCAGGCGAGGGTGAGGTTGGCGCTGTTGCTGGTGAGGACGAGACTGGCGGAGGCTGCGGGCGGTGATTGGCGACAGCAGAAGCCGAGAAAGGGGCTTGGGGGAAGGCCTAGTAGTAGTACTCAGCGTAGAAGGGACAAGCAGCAGCAGCATGCCTACACAACCACAACTCAGCAGAAATGGACACTGGTCTGGTCTGGTCGGAATTGAGGAGAAATGGGGCAAATGAAGGCGGAAAATATGGTTGAAAAGGTTTCAATGAGTGAGTGTAGGGCAGGGGGGACGGGGAATAAAATGATAAAAAAAGGAATGACAATCGGGAGTAGTAAAACCAATAATAATATATCGGAAGAAATAATCCAAGCAGCACCACCACTCAGTTCCACTTCACGGTTTAGCATCAGAGAGAAGATCCAGGCAATAGTTCCCCACAACGATGTCCATTCCGAGCGAGTGGTAAAGTCGACCTTAACAGAGACCGCGATAATCCAAAAAGGAGCTGCAGTTAGTTCAGTTGGTCGAGCTTAAGCAGTCGAAAACTGACCTATCCTGAACAACACGATCAACTCCAGTGGCCACCGCAAATAGCTCAAACCAATGCTCTGGCCAAGCCCACGATCATTCGTTCCTGTGCTCCCGGAGGCTGATATGACAGCATTAATATATTGGACAGATCCTATTTTTTTTTTTTTTTTTTTTTTTTTTTTTTAGGCCGGTTTCAGGTCTCGCGCTCCCCGTCCCAGGTATTGGGATATATCATATGTCTCTCCTTCAATATAATGGCTGAGAAGAGCCTACGAGAAGACTTACAAGAAGACTATGGAGATTACGGGACTAATTATCTTCTTATAACGCTGGCTGTGGGAGGAGAAGCAGGGTCCATAGGGATGGGCCACGCAGCTGTGACCGCAGCGCCCTTGCACCGCTTGCGAGCTCGCGTGGATGAACGCATACTGTCCCCACCAAGCCGAGAACATTTTTTTAGGATGATTTTAGATCTACCGTCAGCTTCCAGCAATCAGCTAAGCTGCCTGCTAGTCTGTGACAGTGTGAAAGAAAGACGCATTCCGCCTGGTTTCAAATAATATTATAAAAAATGTGAGCGTTTGATCCCTTGGGTGCTATACATCTACGCCTTACCACGCAAAGAAACACTTATTAACATAATACATCAGGATCCTGAATATAACCTGGTTTGGCTGTACAGGCTGTACCTGCCGAACGAATGTCAGGAGTCTGTCGTCTGTCCTTCACCACGCAGCCCACCCAGGGTCCAGCAAACTGCCAAAGTCGCACTTCGGTCTCAGTCCGGCGTGCGCTTACGCTGCGTAGTTTGCTCGAGTTTCCAAGCAGCATGGATGCATGGATACCTGCATCAGAGACCAATAACGGAAAGGCATGGCGAGGCCTCCGGAAGCCATTCCAGGTCTCCCCGGCACCCGCCTAGCTGGGTATGGTTCTGAACCATCACCGCACTAACTGCTGTTTAAAACGGTGCAAAGCCTCCCCAAAACCGAGAAGCAGGACGGCTACTCGAGGGACAAACCCCTTGTGAATGTTGGCGTCTTGCTCTCTCCTTTTATGTCCTTTAGGCTTTTTGACAGCAATAATAATATCTTCGTATCGTTCGTCGTTCTGAATACTATTAATAGCAGCAAAACCTACCAGCCGCAGCCGCCTGCAGGGGCCGATGAGTTTGTACAGGTATTTCCCCAACGGCTAGAAGCATACATACATAATACATAGTACATACATAAAAACCGTGCGTGGAAAACGGTCGCCCTGCATCAACCCAATATTAATGCCCACTCCTCTGACCATTCCATTCCTTGCCTGGACTAAATTATGCATGCAAGCTGTGAAAAATCACCGGTCTCCTCGAGCGTACGGAGTACAGGAGGCTAAACCTACTCCCTAGATCGAGGCTATTGGAACGGGAGCCCTGGGGGGCGAGATGTCACAATGTTTTCTTTTTTTTTAAAAAAAAAAAAAAAACGGAACCGCTCGCTCCTCTTTGGATGAGAAAGCTAGGGCTCCCGTGCCTGTGGCCTGGGCTCAATAGTCTTCGCTAGCGGCTGCAGGCGGCTGATATGTCAGTGGAGGCTCCACATCGCGGATTTTCTCTCAGGAACAGGAAATTTTTATCACGCCGGTGGATTTCCAACTGCCGGAAAGCTGCGAGCTACTGGCATGCCCAGTAGTGCTTTCCTTTCCTCCAACTGGAAATATTTTTCATAAGATAAGATTCACACGTACGGCGTATAGTTCCTGGGGGAAATCCTCCTGCATGATCTAACCTACAAATCGTGTCATGACTGAGTTTTATCTGCCCTGCGCGACGGCTATCCATCTGTCGATATTTAATATTAACTTATAAAACACCTCTCTAGAACATGGCCTAGTAACGCATTTTATTAGTGGCTCTTTTCTGCTCTCAGTGCTGCTTTTGCACCTGTTGCTCACCACTTTTAAATCACAAAGTCAGCAGCTTTCTCTATATAAATATCATGATGCCGCACAAGAGCTTTCTACTTCAAATAAATACTATTTATCATCTGAACACTTTTCTCTTGCTCTTAAGTTCTTTTTCTGGCGAAAATTTAGTTCTCACAGATTTACTACTGCTCTGAGCTAAATAAAGAATCCTTTCTCTATAATTTTTGAAGCATTAACTCTAACATGTATTGTGTAACACTGGCCAAGCAGTTATTTCACTATCTTGTTCAAATCACTGTAAATCAGAACAATATTCTTTTCAATACATTAATAAGATGTTCTTATCAAACACTTCTATTGAATCTCTTTGAACCATGGATATATTTGATGTATGTATGTATCAATACCTTTCCGCGCAGCAAACATTCTGAGTCAGGATAAGATGACAATCAACTGATAATAACAGTTACACATTATAACCTTGGAAGTTATAATACATGACATTTTGATTAAACCCTGCATGAACAATAAGACAGACACCTTCCAAAATCTTTCTGGAACATGCTGAGATACCTGAATCAGAGATGATAGTTTGCCCCCGTCAGACACCCCCCTGACTTGCTACCGGGGGTAGCCTGGTTAGGTACATGTACATGTATGTACATGTACATCCATACATGTAGCTATCCATGCATATTTGTAGTAAAATTTGATTATGGAGGGGCCCCGGGCGGCGGCTAGAAACTCATCTCCACCCCTGAAGCGGTATCTTCTATTGCATTTCCTATTGTGATATATATGGTTCCATATGGCCTGGCTACTGCGTAATCGCCCCATAAATTGATTATCCAACTATAGCTTCCCCCATTAGATAGAGACTGGGATAATGAGACCAGTAATCTTGGTCTGTAGCACAGTGTTTCTAGCCGCACCTCTACGCTGTATGTACAGCCCCTATGAGTACTACTTACTGCCTTGCCCCGATCATTCGTCCCAACGAGTGAAATGGATTCTCCGCCCTTGGCGCCTCCGAGGCACACCTTCGCTTTAGTTAGATAGAGGGGATATTACAACTGTTGACGCGAGTATAAAATGAAATAATGAATGTAAAAGCAGTGAGCAAGGCATTAACCAGTATTAAGGATTTATGCTCTCAGGCCCATCCATAGGAAGTTAGGGTAGAAAGAGCAGGCGAAATATGGAGGACTCCTGAAATGACCCCCAAAACCCATATATGTCATGTCGGATCTTCGCAACACTCCAAACCTCTGCAAATAAAAAGACTTGGTTTGGACAACTGTAGTTAGCCAATGGTACTTGATTTAGTCAAAGGAAAAGCGTGTGCGCATTCCCAGATTCCCTAAGATCTCCTGTTCTCCGCACTCCTAGCGGGTTATAGGTAAGGCTCAATTAAGCGACTATAGTTCGTCTGCATGTCAGATTGATTGTAGTGGGATATATGAAATCTTATTATTGGAGTGAGAAACGACGTACGCGCCGAAACCAGCCCTTGGAGCGCTATACGCTGTCTGTCAGATTACAGCACAGATGCACTTTCGAGAATTGAGTAGGATAGCCTGATACATAGCCTTTTCACAACTCTACTGCCTATTACAGGGTGACATGTTATCATGACATGATTGTAACTTAGCAAATTATCATATATCTACAGTACAAAATGATGCAATCCCTTCGTGCTTAAAATATATCATCACCTTCCGCGAGCACCCTACCTACCCCCCGCAAGACCAAAAACCAAACGGCAAGCAATCATACATAAAACAAAACAGTTACTCCACGAGAGAGGGCAAAATTAGTAAAAGAAACTAGAGCTTCATCCCTCTCTGAAAAGAAACAGACAAAGCCCCTTAGACATGTTTATTCGCCGCCGCCTGCATCCGTCTCAGCGCCTCGTTATGCACATATTGTAGATGCCCCTTCCTCACCGCCTGTTCTATCATCGAGGTGCGATGGCTGTCCTTGATAGCCTCCTTCTGTCTCCTCAGCTGACTGCGCTGCAGCTTTTTGAGCAGATCGGCCCGGCGTGTCTCCAGAGCCGCATCTGGAAGGTGCTTTACCAGGTTTTCTTCCCTGAACGATTCACGCCAGCGAGCAAGTTTCGCCTCACGGACCTGTAGTAAATCCTGCTCTTGTGCATGGTCTTGATATTGCCGTCGGGGAGTAACTAGAGACATGTTGTCGAGAGATAAATAACTGCAAAGAGATGTGCGGCGGTGTCGGCCCGGTGGTGTTTGCGCCTGGTTTTGGGTGTGCATGTCTCGATGGATTAACTGGCGACGCACGGAAAGAGGAAGGTCGTCGGCAGATTCAACGTTCGAGTGGTGCTGGTGGGAGGGATGTGGAGAGAACGATCGGCATGCGGTTTGTGGTGGTATCTTGAGAGAGAGTTGGGACTGGGACCTAGAAAGGCGGTCGAGGTTTGGGGATGAATAGTTTGAAGGAAGTAGGAGGGATCTGTTGCGAACTGCGGTCTCACGCTGCGCAAGTAGTAGAGAAGACGGCATGCGGAGTTTTCTGGTCGGTGGGCTCCGGTCGTGTGCTTTGTTCATTTCCGGTATACTGTTAGCGGGGATATAGATTGATGGGATGGATGAAGCGGGTCTTGTCCCATTCCTATCCGATTGCCCAGCTACATTGAGTGTGGAGCTGGACCCTGAGCGGTGTAGTGGATGAATGGGTGGGGTTTTAGAACGGTTTGTAGAGTTGGAAGATTTAACAGGTGATGGAGCTGGAATACTGTTGGTCGTCTGGAAGCCAGTATATGACTTTCTAGGGGAACTCGGTACAAGTCCCAGGTCTTCTTCGTGATGAGACCTGGAAGAGGCTGAATTATCTGTATCGAACCCCTGAAACGGCAAGGCTCCCGTGGCGGTTTGTTTAAGCTCTGATACTAACACAGGGGCAGCTGGTTCATCTATTTCCGCATCTTGCTCCACCTCATCAGTTTCCCTGATTTCTGGAGGTTCAGCATCGGAGATATGTTTAGCCCATTCGTTTGTCCTGTGGGAGAGTACTGCTCTAGACATGTGATTGGCGATGCTGTCCACTGACTCCGATGTCAACTTCGCTCTTGACGGAAGCGCCGATTGCATTTTCGACAATCTCTTTGGGACAGGAATGCTCGACATAAGAGATCCCGAAGCGTCGCTCGGTTTATCGTGCTTATCTGACGTTCGCTGATCAGCTGAAATACTTTCAGTAACAGGCTCGACAGCGACAGATGCACGCGTTGAAGTGGATTTTTGATCTACCGTTCCTGTGCTAGACTCGTCCGACTCGGGCGAAGGGATATCGGTTGCCGGGGTCTGGTCACTTTCACTTGAGTAAACACCGGCATTTTCATCAAACTCTTGATTCCGGTTAGCTAGCCTTGGGGTCTTCTTTGGAGTGTTGTAGTCTGCCCATCTAATTTTGAGCACAGGGGCAGGTGCATTGTTTATTACAGCTCCTTCGTTGTCATTGGTGCTGTCCAGAACAGATGAATCAGGCTCCGTGATGAAGGTCGGTTCAGCCGTCCCTTGAAAATTAGAGTATACAGAAGATGGACTGCATAGTGTACCGCTGTCGACCTGCCGGGGTCCCACGTTATAATCGAGTTCTTCATTGGCTTCCACTTTAACGGAAGAAGAAATGCTCCGAGTATCGTTAACGAAAGTGAATCCGTCACCGTCGTCACCTTTGAGGTTGCCCTCCATAGTCTGCTCAGGTTCTGAATGTCGGAGTAAATCCCCAGAGGCCATTTCAGTATGCACGCATTCCATGTAGTCCGACTCGGCCAACGAGGCCGCAGCTGAACTACACTCATCATCCGCCCTAACTTCAAAAGGATTGGCCCTAACTGAGTTAGTAACAGTATTGGAAGGGACGAGCTTCTCATGATCCGCAGGTAATTCATGCAATCCTGGCTGGTGTCCAGGGGCTATATTCGGATTGGTGTCCTGTGCATCCTCGGAAGAAGACCCATTGGACAGAGGAGTATCGGATTGAGTAGCTGAAATCAATGACTGAATCGGTTTCCGTGATCTGGTATCTCCAGCTGGCCTATGCAGCGCATCCATTTCATAAATCTGGGTTTGCCCCGCTGGTGTTCTATTTTCTGGCGTCGCCAAGTGCCTTTCATGATCTGCCGCCTGCTCGATGTCAATCCCAGAATCGTTTGGTGGCCGCTCCTGGCCGCCATATATAGATTCCCACTGAGCTCTATCTCGACTCGTGCCCTCTTCCAAATTTCTCGCTATCTCTTCTTCAATCTGGTCACGCTTCTTTTGTTCTTCTTCCAGTAAAGCGGCCTCTTTTCGCCGGCGATCTTTAATCACCTTCCACAACTTGGCTTGAGATAAAAGGCCCATCAGAAAAATTGCAACGATGCCTGCAAGCTCCGCTCGAATTCCTCGGGTAATAGGATAGGTTTTTGTGTTAGACGGGAATACTTTCTCATTTAGTTCTGCAAGCGCGTTAGAAAAATTCGCAAGCGTCATGTATACTAGGGATCATACCCCATAAATAAACCCAGAATTCCTTCAGACCAGCCCTGCTAAAGCAGTCAATGCCTAGAATCGCAGCTGTGGAACCGGAGAAAGAAGTCGAGAAAATTAATGCATATGGACGTGTACGGTGAATGAATGACAAACTGTAGAGACCGATGGTAAGGCTTATAATGAAGGCTGCCTTATGGCCGACCTCTATGAGGAGGCCACCCGGTTTCATTGGAAGAATCCACATGCTCAGAGAGAATCCGCCAAGTAAACACCCAAACCCTTCTGTAGCCTCCTGGAAAAGTAAGGAAGTACCCCCAAATACTATACCTGTTACAGTAGCTGCAACAACAAAGGCTCCTTGCACGGCATCTCTAACAGGGGGTTGCATGAGATAAATAATGAGAGCCTAGGACGGAAGTTTAGCAAGGAGTGCAGGCTGTTAGTTGGAATTCAAGGTACATACTGTCACGGCAAGGGCTGTTGAAAATGCCACAGAAAAAAATATCTGAATCCTTTTAGAAGGGTTAGCAATGCGGTAAAGTAAGGGGGCAGTCGAAGAGATCTCAACCATTTATTTCTGGTCCCAATCAATGCATGTACCCCGCCTGATATAATAAGCACAACGCCGGCAATTGACAACCCCGGGGTTATTTTCGGACGAAGGGGAAGGGCGTTTGGATCGAGCTCAGTCCCTACTCAGTATTAGTGAGGTTCGCGAAGCTGAACCGGGATGATTCACCATTCAAGAAGGAAAGGTCAGAGGGGCGCGGACTTTCGGTAGATGATGTATCATTTCCGATGCTAGTGGTAGCGTTTGTATCTATTTTCGATGTTGGAGTGCCGGACACAGCATTTACTGATGCCACGGCTTTCGAAGGCTTGCTGGAAGCGTCTGGCGATAATGTCGTTGTAGGTGTGCTTTTAGTAGGTAATACCGCATTGACATCTTGTCTTGGATAAACCTCAATTCCACCAACGTACGCAGGTCCTATGATGCCTATTGAATAGAGGACTAGGCATATAAAACTGGCTCGCATGTTGAACTACTCTTGAAAGTTCGCGGTAGCAGGGACGAAAAAGTCGACGCCTTAAGAACCCACGCAGGTTGTTTAAGGAAAGAATAGAACTCCTGGGAGTCACCTGAAACTCGAAAAAAACCAACGGAACAGAGAAAGGAAAATTAAATCATTCTAGCATGAGATCCAGGTAGTTTAGGCAAGGTTCGATGTTTATTTTCCCTGAGGGTACGACGCTATTTCTAACCCGCCCAAGCGAGGTGTAGAAGATGGAAGAAACTGCTGATCAACATCACACAAAATCCGAACGTGTCTCGGGAATTTCGAGCTTTCCGCTTTGTTCTTTGCTGGAACTCGATAGGACTGCGAGTTCTGTTTATTTCTCTTGTATTCCTCTAGGAAGCGGTTGGATCAAGATCCGTCGGACCGACACCCAGTAGCTAAAGTTTGGGATAGGCCAGGGAAGGAACCTGCTATGAAGGTTCCCATTCCGGGATTTTTCCACGACAAGTCTCTGGCTTTCAGGGCATAGAGGGGGTATAAGGGGGAATGGTGGTGCCAGACTAGAAACCTGAGTGACGCGCATATCTTGGTGCGTCATCATCACCAATCGGTCGATTTAAGCCCAACGTGAGCCAGTAAACAGCAGGCCAGCGGAGAAAATCACATATGCAACACAAGAAACGCAAGCTAGGAATAAAAGGGGGAAATAAAAGGGGAAAAGTCACCTCAGATCTAATGGGAGTGCGCCATCAAATCAAGTGTTGCAAAAGCGTCCAGACTGTCTTCAAGCCGTGGAAAGGCTGGAAAAAGACATTCTTCTCCCTTCAGCCACCAATTCCGCTGGGCCACTATGGAATCGACAAAGCCAGTATCCGAAAATATGGCCATTTCGGACTGTCAAAGCAGGTGATAGGAAATCTTTAGCACCAATTAGGGGGAAGATGGTAGTTAATCACCCAAGTCTTCAATTTTGGCCTGAGTTTCGCAAGGGCCAACAAGGGCAAAATGAACCCCCATCCCGATACTCCGTAGTAAAGTTTTAATAAATAGTTCAGCCACCGGAGCAAGAAGCCGACTGTGACTGTGATACGGACAATCCAACCCTGTCATCACAGAATCAGCTCAGCATTATTTTGGTTGGAAACTTAAAAGGGTGTAGAGAGTGCGGTGTTGACGACGAAGTCCCCTCGCCTCCGTGAACAGCTTGAAAACCGACGTCAATGATTCGATTTGAAGCAGGGAAAATTAACGGTCCGCGATGTAGGGTAACTAGGCCCTGCATACATACATCTGGGCTTTGCAGCGCCCATGAGAAAACGTGGACGAGTACCGGCTGAGTGCTTCGGCGCCATAATGGAACAAGCATTGACCAAAAATAAACAATGTTTATTTAGCTTGGAAGTTATAACTAGGGCTGGGGACTGCTGATCAACACCAAAGTGTCGTTAAATCCTCACTTGAGTTTCAGTTAAGATCTCCCCCGCACCACCTCCGCAGATAGGCAGCGATAGCGCCTTCTGTCTCAGCTTCCAGGTAGTGTTATGGACTGTTTCCAGGGCTTATCGGGGTATCATTCCCCAGTTCAGTTGGAGCAGCTACACACTTTCAAGGCCTGGAAGAAGAATTCTCTGGTGCCCTACTATGCGTACAAACGGATTGTGCCATATGCATGCTGTGCAACGCCCTCATTATTCGCAGCTTGTGCGTAACTATCTCAATGCCTCTACAAATCATGTCTCTGAATGCGACGATATTTCGTGATGCAATCCGGGTGGCACGTTATAATCCCCGCAAATACGGATAACACAGACAGACACATAAAATCGAGCGGACTGGAATGCTATTACCACCAAATATTGTCACCCTTGCAGTTTGGCTCGGGTATATCAGAATACCTCGATCTGCTCGTCCTGTTAAGTCGGCCTCAGTCAATCATTTACGACGACTGACATTATCACAACCGTTTAGGGCCGACCATGAGGGGAACTGCCACAGTTAATGACCGAATAATGTGGAGGCCGCGGCCCATTCTTCGTGGTTATCTTGCTGTCCCGGCCTCGATGGGAATATACGAATGTGGGAAGAAAACTGTACCGGAGGAAGCTCTCTAAGTGCATCTCACGCAGCTTTTCCCATGGAATATCCGACCTATCGTCCCATTTGTCAAGATTGTGGATGGTTAGGTAGGTTCCACTGACAACCTGGTGATGGCTTCCCGACAAAAAAGCTTGTCCAAGCCGAGACCTTGAACACTGGGATGTTAAATTATCCGCGTTGTAGAGCAGGGCAAACCATTGCTTCCTCCTCTGCCCTGGCCTTGAGATCCGAGCGCGATATCACAGCAGGAACTTGCCTGCTCATTCCTCCTAGCTCAAGGATAGCCAAAAAATATATCCTCGTCCGAGACGATGGAAGGGTTCCGAACTTGCATAACTTACTCCCCGCAATTCCGCGAAAAATTTGGGATCGAGAAAACAAGCTCTTCTTCCGATGTCTCATTCAATTCCTTGTTTCACAACCACTACAGGATAAAAGTACTGGCGAGCTTTATGAGACAGACACGTACGTACATGTAATGTACATGCATACATTTTATATTGGCAGAACCCCTCAGATGAGGGTGATGCAAGGACGGCTACCCCGCATCGATGACGCTCAGCGTCGTCGTCTATCAATGGACAATACCACAGATTCAAATAGGTGTGTTAAATGCGGTTCCTACTCATAGTGAAAATAAACCTAGCGTTCCCTTCATTGTATTGTTGACCGACGAGAAAATAATCTTGTGAGGTCTGTCACAGATGTCTCAAGGATTAATACGTAAACAAATAGCCAAAATGATAAGGTAGAAAACGTTCGTTCGCTATTTGACTAGGGGAGGCAATGTTGAAACATCCCTCTCGTGAACAATACCTCGCCCCCTTCTAAACGGAGGAAGGGTGTTGTTCCCTATGGGGAACCAGTAATCAACAGGCACACCTCCTGTTCAGATAAGGTTGCGCACCAGATGCAACTTTCTGCACTCTGGCTTAGAGTGCTTCTTCGGTCGCGTGCGGAATGATACGAATAAGTAATTAAGTAGACAGGAAGCTCTGTAACTACCTTTCGTTAGCACATCCTTCACACGAGCACCCCTCTATCCCACAGCCTCAGTGACTGAGTCCAAAGTAGTGAACGAACATGAGGATGAGAAGGCGGTGCATTTCGCTGGCAAAGCCTGGATAATCCGGCCGCTGGATTGCTTAATATGGAAATTGACAGAGTCCTGTGTGCAGTGTATATGATCCACTCCGCTCGCACGAAGAATGATAAATATTATTTTGGGAACAAACGGGAAGATAACAGAAATTACGACATCAGTGGGGCAATACATATTTGCGCCTACCAATACGTTATTTTTGGGCTGGCTTTGCTAAAGAAACGAAGCGGCTCGTTGAATTGCAATGCATCCATCCATGTTTAAATATAATAGCCTGTCCCGGATTCAAGGGCAGCCGGTCCTGATGGATATCAAATTTCGGATTATTTCGTGTGCGCGTCTCCTTCATTTTCGAGAGTCCAGCAAATCCCCTTAATAAATAATCAGCTCTTCCACCCGAAGTCATGCGACTCTTAGCAGCGGTCACGGCAGTATGCCTCGCAGGCATAAGCATAGCAGCCGCGACCCCGAAGGCCGAAGACATAGTCAAGACGGTCAAGATTATGCCGCTGGGAGATTCGATAACTGGGTCTCCGGTAGGCATGGCATCCTCAACTCCCTCGGATGTCTATCGCATTTGTATTCACAGGCGATATGGACCATGGGAGTCTGTCTTGAGTTGAGTTGAGTCCGCTAATTGCTCTCGATGAATTTAGGGTTGTTGGCGCGCTCTGCTATGGAAAAAGCTCCAGGATGTTAATATTACCAAAACGGATTTCGTGGGATCAACCGGGACATGCTTGCGGATTCGATTATGATAGTGAAAAAGAGGGTCATTCTGGTTTTAAGGCGACGTAGATTGCCACTAAAAAGCAGCTTCCTCCGTGGCTTAAGAAAGCGCAGCCGGACATTGTCATGATGCATCTTGGGACGAATGACATGTGGAGGAAGGGCAGTCCGAAGAATACTATAAAAGCATTCTCTACTCTGGTGTAGCAGATGAAGAAAAATAACCCAACTATGGCTATACTTGTAAGTTACTCTCCTCTCAGGCGATTGACGCGCAGGTCCAAAAACCCCGATGTCCAATCGCATGGGCCGCACGCAATTTTCTCTTGTATATCTCTAACTCCACTCCCCAAAGGTTGCGCAAATAATCCCCATGGATCCCCGTGACCGCAAAGGCTGCAGCAAAGCTGCCAGACAGCTCAACCGAGCCATTGAGAGATGGGCGCCAACGAAATCGACAGAGAAAAGTCCGGTCATGTTGCGGACTGCTTCACGGGCTTTGACGCAGGAAAGACACCAGAGACGGCGTCCATCCAAATAAGTCTGGAGACAAAAAGCTTGCGAATTGCTGGTTCGAACCGTTATCGGCCGCTATTAAACAAGTTAATGGCAGGGAGGAGGAATCGACCTGCAAATATTGAACTTGGAAAGTGGATCTCAAGAATATTCGAGCGTTAGGGTGCATATTTTGAGTCATTAGATATTTCTGTTAAATCATTTGGCGCCTGCACAGTGGGACGGTGGTCTTTGTTTATATACTGGGCCTCATCGATGTGGGCTCTTGGGTAAAATTGGCTGGAACCAATTTTGGTTCAAATTGGATAATACATTTGGTAAAATATGCAATGTCCTGTAAACATGGAATAAAGTACCATTTTCGAGCTGGATGAAATGTATCTAAGCCTGCGCTCCTGAATATTGGAAGTTGATATCCTTGTTTCCCCTGAATTATCTCAGCGGGCTCAGACCCTCTGGCTCGGTTTGAACGGGTTGCAGCATTATTATTAACTAGTTAATCTGGCATGACACTAACCTACTTTTGATACAAGTCATGTGCTCAGAGCAATCCTCACCAGAGGGTCTGAGAAGAAATGGTTCCATCTTCAATGAAGATTTCTGAGATTTACAAGGATTTTTCAGATTCTTCAACTTTGACTTTCTATTACTATATACTCACATATCTTTGAGATTTGAAAATCACCTTAGCTTATAGCTAAAGAGAAGAAGAATAGAAATATTTCTTTAATATTTCAAAAAAATCTATATTTAAGATAGATGTATACTCTTGAAAATGATCATATTTTTTGATCTCAGAATTTCTAAGAGCTTTTTTTTATATGAGGAATTGGATCAAAATTCCTGTGTTCAAAAACACACTGATCAACTTTGAGGTGATACTTCTATTCTAAGAACTTGAGATATGAATATAAAAATCAGATACATTGCGAGAACATTGTTATTCTAAGGTTTCAAGGTGATACAGAAATGATGAATCTATGAAGTTGAGTTGAAATTCTCTTCCATACTCAGAGTACTGAGCAAATCCTTCCTGTGTTGCTAACAATCAGGAACTGTTTCTTCTCAGATACTTTGCAAGATATCATCACTCACATGACCTGATTTTACTATTTGGGTTAGCTTATTGCTTATTTGAGGTTAGCTCATGACATAATCATCAATCCAGTGTTAAAACAGCAATGAATATCTGGAGAAGCGTCTGAGCTTGCTGAGATAACCCCTGAAAAGCTTTGATACAAATATCACATGACTTCCAAGTTCTCCTGGATATCACGTGTAACGCGTTCGGAGCTATTCCGATATAGAAATAAACCAAACAACCACAATCCTCAGTAAACATCATATTCCGCTCCCTACAAGCAAGATTACCTCTACGTAATCACTACTACCATCCCACAACTCAAAATGCGCGGCCTATCCACCTTCCGTCCACTCTTCCGCGCCCCGGCCACCTCGCTCCCTACGCGCAACTTCAGCACCACCCGCCCCAATGCGCTCGCACGTATCAACATTGTCGGTAACCTCGGAAGCCCGCCAGAGTTGCGCGCCACTTCGTCAGGCCGCGAGCTAGTGACCTACTCTATAGCAACCAGTTACGGACCCAAGGAGGATCGCCAGACAAGCTGGTGGCGTATCACAAGCTTCGCGCCCGATGGGCCCAGCAGAGATCATTTACTCAACCTGCCAAAGGGGTATGTTTTCGTCGTTTTACATTCACGTGTGCATATATAGAGAACCTGGTCTTCTCGAGGCAGTGACACCTGTTCGAACTGGTTCTATCCGTTCCTCCACTCAATGTTCGATGGCTAACTAAATCTCATTACCTGTTACAGCACCCTCCTATACGTAGAAGGCGACGCCAGCATGCGCTCATACGAGGACGCAGAAGGGAAGAAGAATTCTGCCCTCAATATCACCCAACGTCCGTTCCCTCCTTCACCGACCTGTGTCCTCTCTATTCCTTATATCCTACCCCTTTATTTCTCTCCCATTCTCCGTTGCACCTCTTACATACGACATGACTGACCAAAAGCTCTTTTGGAGTCTCACAGGACACTACGAGGTTCTTAAGCGCGGATTCAGCGAGTAAAGTAGACGAAAGTGAATGGGTTATCCGCGTTGTTTGATTAAGTGTTCGGTTAATTTTTATTCTGGGCGAATGTGGATGGGAGCTTAGAACGGGCCTTTTTGCCCACTTGACTACTATCAATTATGCAAATGGTATGCATGATATACGCGTACTGTTTTATGGGCGGCGGTATATGAGCTTTTGATGCATATACAGATATTTTTTCCCTCTGCAGCTCTCCTCGAACTCTTATCTTGTATATTATTTCTATGCGGGAGAACTTAAGGGGGGGTTTGGCAAAGCGGGTAGGTAACATAGGGAGCGACACCACCTAAGATCATTTTGCCCGTTGCTTAATTCTTTTTAATCAATGATGTTTGTATGAGTAGGCTGCTTCTTCCATTCCAACTCTTCAGATTAAGTCTCTTCGTCAGCGGCTATCTACAATTTCTTGTCGAGCAGGCGTTGCCCTAGGCTTCACAGGTATAGATATACTACGAAAACTAACGAAGATAAAGCAGAAAAGCAAACGGAGAGCATCGGGGTTTCCATGAGATTGAATATTTCTTGTTTGACGCTCCACATATACTCTAAGGCAAATCAGAGACAAAACTAGGGCCTACAGAATCATGCCAAAAGGACGGGGAACACGATGGGAATAGAAATGAACGTGGACGTAGCAAGGTGGAGGAAATACTGAGGCCGGCGAAAAATGAGTTTAAAAGGAATTTGGTGTAGGTTACCCTCTGGGCGGGTGAATCCATGTCAGGTGTAAAATTCCGACTCCCGTCCCGTGAATGATCCACATCCTCCATGGAAAGGACCAAACAATGCACGCCGGCCGCCTCTCCAGTTTTCCGCTGACATTTGAGGAAAACGAATTAAATCCAGAAGAGCAGCTCAGGGGAGAGAGACAAAAGAAACTCGCCGAATGCAATTTACATAAAGAAATATGGTAAAACAAGGATTCATGTGCAGTGCTTGTGTCTCGGCAAGCACAAGGGTTGGAATAAAAGGGATTCCGCAAATATGTAACTACAGATTGAGAATCAGGGGGAGGGATGTGCGATATGGAAAAGGAGAGACTATACCAAACAAATATACAAAAGAAAATATCAATAACCCGATCAACTATCGCTTAACAGACTGATTACACCACCGAAAACCTTGAGAGGTACTTAGACTTCTCTAAACTTCGGCATTTTTTCATGGATCCTAGTATCGTTGTCGAAATCCATTTCTGACACTGGGGCAATACTTATGACACGGCTATTCGAATTGGGAGGGTAGGGTGCTGGCGGTAGCGGCTTATTTATTATATCCAGGCTGGCGAAATGGTGGTCATTCTCGTTAATCGCTGTGGCGTTTGTGGATTCAGAATTCGACCGTACAGTCCTGCAAAAGTAAGTTTATTTTCTAGTGTCAGTTCTTCGAGACTGAAGAATGCAAATTTCCAAAAATGCATGTATATAAAATGGACACTTACCAAAGAGTCGGTGAGTACTCATCCATTGATTGTTTCTTCTTCAGAGCCATCTTGGCGCGACTACCGAAAGATCCAAACCGAGTTGAATCTGAGGCTCTGGTGGTGGCAATATGAGGATGCTCCAAAGAAGGGAAAATTTGACCCAAGCCGATTCGAATGAGGAATGCTCGGTACATTAAAGTTGCATCCTTTCCGAATCCAAAGAATGCGAATAGTAGGAAGCCGCATGAAACTTGGATCCAGCGGTCATAATAGACTATGCCATTCATAGGTGATTTTCCGATGTGTCCCCATTCCGGCCCGTGGACGTCATCCCAGGAGTACGGCACCCAGGGCTTTGACATTTCGATATTTCGGTAGAAAACATAAACTTGCGAAGGAAAGCTGCCCAGAAGCAATACCAGGGACAAAACAAGGAGACGGATAAATCTCGACTTGCTTGTTTTGCTACTTACGGACACGATGTAAGAGAATTGCTGTCGGTATTTGAAGAGCCGGTATATAACCAGGACTAAAAGGAATTCGTAGATTAGCGTAGGACACAAGAGAAATAGTACCATAATATGAAAACCTTACCACAGTAGATTACAGCCAGCGACAACACAGCCAACGGCCATGTGAAGATGAGAGCTGTGGAGGGCCAGCTCGGGTGGAACGCAGGCATACAACCAACGATTGCCCATAAGTAATAACGACGGTGCTGGACAACGTAGTGAAGAGCCATCATAATGACAGGGATGACTACGCAGAAAACAATTTCAAAAGCAAGAGTACGCCTTCGCTGGCTCTTGCTGGGAATCAAGGTAGCACGATCTGCGTTCATGACCTCTGCAAGTGAGCGAAATATGCAGGCGAGAGCCCCTGCAATTCCTGCTCCAAGCGGAGCCATGAACTTTGTCTCTATATCACAGAGACCAGCACCATCCCACCACGTAGAAATATCATCTGTAGGCCATATCAAGGGGTTGATAAAGTTGAAGAAGTTGAATATAATGAACCAACCAATGAGACATGATGCAGCGAAATTTCCGGTCCGTGAGTGCCAAACCAGAGGAGGAATGCAAACCAGGACGGACATCAATGCTGTAATGGGCAAAACGATAGCTGCAGTTGATCTGTAGTAAGGAGGTCCAGGTAGATCCATCGGGGAGGTCTAAGTGGACGATGAAAAGATCTGTAGGTAAACTCGCTCCGAAGGCGGTTGAAAACCAACCCCAAGCTCAAGATTAACGGAGCGGGCAGATAAAGGGAATTTAAATCTTCTGGTATGATATGAAGTTTGAGCCAGCGAAGGAGAAATCAGAGTACGAAAGCTGTGAGATATCAAGCGTAGATATTTATCGAAATGGATATAGAAGTAATCGAGGGAAGAAATGAAGCATGAAGCCGAAACAACGTTGAAGAAAACGATGTCGAACTCATTGAGAAAACAAGCAATATATATCTCCATCAAGGATTGAGCTCCAGGATAGAAAATTGGCTCTTGAGCCATGATGAAACCTAGATCTTAAGCGTGGTGAAGGAAACTGCACGTCCAATGCAGTGAGTTATTCAAGGTGGAAGTCACAATAACGTGCCACTAATAAGGGAGAATAAGCAAGTGAAAATCAGTAAATAGGTATAGAAGTAGCAAAAGTGAAGTAACAACTCTATGCTTGAAGATGGAAGTTCGTGTGCTGCGGACGTTGATGCTGGGCTGAGGTTGACCAAACCCATTTCGGGTTTGAATAACGACAGTAACGGTCAATCAAATTGCGTGAATTCTCGTCGCGGTCTTGCAAACCGGGAAGAAACCTGGAAAACTCCAACCGTTTCTGCAAGACATAAGATCTTTACCCGCACAAAGCTCTTGGGTCAGATTATTTGTGATATTTTGGTATTGAGGCGCATTAGCAAAGAAGGCAATGCGTATGCAGTTCAGCTGTGAAACTGCCACAATGTATCGATCAGCCCTAATAAAAGACATTTATCCAGTGTGTCTCGTTTCTGGAATCAGATATCATCCTTCTAGAATATAAAAATGCAAGAGAATGTTGTTGTGCCATTCTGGATGTTCTAGAAATTGCAGGGACCAGCTGCCTCCTTGAGAATTACCCCAAACTTCGCAATCTTGCCGCATTGTCGAAGACATGGACGGCGCTAGTGGAATCTAATATATACCAAACGGTATGTACATGTACATATAGATAGATATCTACCACTTTAAACTTCGTCAGTTTTCCAAGTTTTGGTGATTGAAAACGCAGGAGAAGCAGAAAAAGGTGCCCACACAGAGACATCTGCATCTTGAAACCATCCGCTTTTTTGGTATCAATAAAACCTTCACACATACACAAAATAGCACTATGGCACTATAGCACTGACCTGTTGAAACTCACAATCACATTCACGATAACCACCGCAATCGTTATTAGAGGGGTTAGTCGACTCGTAGCACGACTCAAAGTGGTGCTGAATAACCGGGAAGCAAACAGCACGGTAGGTAGCGGCGGGATCACAACACAATTGCAAGAGAAGATCTCTCCGCTAGCCAGTAACTAAAAGCATAGAGACCAGAACCCCAAATGAACGGCAGCCTGCATGTATCTCGACCTTTTCGTATTTCTGCAAATTGAGCTCCGAGATCAAACGAGGAACGACAGCTAAGTAAGTTGCTAGCGACTGCGATATTTAGCTTCCAAATATGTTGCAACTTGGCCAATGCTCTCCGTAGCAATAACAAAGGTGTCAACTGGCTCCCATGATGGGGAATAACCCTTGAGCAGGACTTGGTTTCAAAAGGGTTCTCTGCTGAAGAATACACTAGGGATGGAAGAATGAGGTTGGATTGTTGATTGTTCTCCCGAAAGAGAGTTGAGGCTCTTAATAAGTTAGTTACCACAGACTATCCTTGCAGACACGTGCCTGTTCGAACCTCTTCAACTTTCTCGCCATCGCCAACCTTGGACTAAAACACAAACCAACCGCCAAATGAATTAGACGGAAACCGCCCAAGAGTTGGTTGGTAAACTTATCTTTAGTGTCCACATGCCAACCCGCCGCATCCATCCCGCTACCCGCCCCTGCCGCCATTCCTTAAATGCCAAGTTAGCGTGGTAACGTCACAAGCCCGAGCGCTTTGTTCTACTTCGTAGTTACTCCGTACAGCGTTTAGTCGATTGCTCTTTAACCATGAACCACTGGAAATAATGCATCCTGGGTCACCATTTGAGCCCATCCCTCCTCTTACCTCCGACTGGTAAAATTCCACTTTCCAATGAGACCATCTCGCCATGCCTGAGCCGAGAATATCTTCCTCAATCCAAACACCAGGAGCTAGCTCACCGGGCTCCGCACCACACCTGCGTCATCGGGGCTTCAACCATTCCGCCACAACATCGTTCGTTGAGCCATCGTCACACCAGCCTCCTGGCCCGGGAAGGTTGCGACGCAGCTCGACTTTCTCTGATACTGTTTCCGAGGCCCGCAATTCCATCAAATCTTCCACTGATAATCTATTCCTTCCACGGGTTAGCTCGCGCGCAAGGTCTCTGGACGATAACAATGAGTCCAACTGGCAGTCCGTCCCGCTGGCGTTGGCCTTGTTGCCGGCAGTCGGGGGTCTGCTATTCCAAAATGGAAGCGCAGTTGCAACAGACATCACTTTATTAGTTCTGGCAGCCGTATTTCTTAATTGGTCTATTCGGTTACCCTGGTAAGAAGGGCCGCATACATTCTGCATTTCTAACATCATCTAATAATGCACAATTTCAGGGAGTGGTACCGTTCAGCGCAAGAGATGTCACGAAGCATTATACCAGAAGAAGATTTCGACATGGATGTAATTATTGAGGAGCCCGAGGAATCCGAGCCTGAGTCGGATAATGAGGAGGAAGATAATTTGAAAGCCAATTCTCAAGAACGGCTATCTAGAAACCGGCAATCCGAAGCAGTCAAAGCAGCCATAGCAGAGCTTCGCCGACACGAAGTCGCAGCTCTGGCATCTTTCTTCCTCCTCCCGTTAATAGGTGCCTGGCTCCTACATGCACTCAGATCGCAACTCTCCCGACCCTCCGAAGGCCTCGTGTCCAACTATAATTTAACAGTCTTCCTGCTCGCCGCTGAAATCCGCCCATTGTCCCACCTGCTAAAAATGGTCCAGGCACGAACCCTCCACCTCCAACGCGTCGTGACCTCAGGCAACCAAGACCGCCGCGAGAAAATCGACGCAAGCAAAATCCTCGACCTCTCTACCCGCCTCGGAGAACTAGAAGCCCACATTGCAGAATCAGCCAGCCAGAACCAGTACCGCATGACACACGGACAAAACGAAAACCTCTCCCCGACCTCATCCACAACCAAATCCACCCTTCCGGACAATACACAACCCACACAACCCGACCTCTCAGCCCTCACCCGCGCCATGCGCCGCTACGAAAAACGCACAGCCCTGCACGCCCACGAGACCGAAACGCGCCTCCAATCTCTCGAAAAGCGGCTGAACGACGCCATCGCGCTCAGCAACGCGGTTGCGGCGCAGCAGCGGCAGCAGCGTAGCACAGCAGCGCCCCGTGTCTCGCCGGTGTATATATCATTACTAAACTGGATTTGTGCTGCTATTGTGCTGCCGGCGCAGATGGTTTGGGGATTGTGCCGTATGCCGTTTCGGATGGCTAGGTGGTGTTTGTGGTGGATTGGACTTGGCGTTACCGCTGCTGGTAGTAGTAAGGGGGTTAGAGGTGATGGGGCAAATGTAGGGAAGGAGGTAGTAGGGGGGGGGAAGAGTGTTGGCAACGGCAGCGTTAAGAGTGGTGGTGATGGTAATGGTATTGTCGGTGGGAAACGAAAATCTAAGCCAATTTCTATATCGAGGGAGTTGATGAGGTCTGTCTCACCTGCTGGTGGTGGTGGTGGTGGTGGTGGTAGGTTGCAACAGCGCGAGATCGGGACGGGGAGGCTGCCGATCTCGAGTTTACATCTGGGATGATTTTTAATTTTTTGATATACCCTTTTTTTCCCCAGTCCATATACTGGTGTTTTTGTTGTTCTTTCGCCCCTTATGACCTTTATACGACTTATTTCTGGGATACCTCAAGTTTTCAATATAGCAGAATACTAATTCTTTTCTTGTTCTACATGGCACAATAGCCAAATCTATCACCCTCCCCCTTTATTCATATATATATTAAATCTTGTTAGTATCAAATCCCTTCCCATCCACCCCTTTGTCTTCTCTCCTCTTTGTGTCCTCCGTGCCTTATGCATGCATGCATACCCTGCAGCATAGAACGTGCCTTTCCATTCTGCAGGTATATGTGGAGTGGAGGGGTGTAAAAAATAATATTTAACTAGAATTAACAGTGCAATGATGAGATATAATCAAGGACTCTGTGCTCACCCCCCCTTTTTTTTAAGTGATGGGAACACCTTCCCAGCCTTAGAAATGATATATATCTCGGTGCTGGTATGGCATGTGTTGGGCTGGACCTGCAGGTGAGCTTTTGTGTGTGTGTGTGTGTGTGTATGTGTGTGTGTAGGACCACCTAGTTACGTATTTGAGCAAGTTTCACTTATATATATGTTAACTATGTAGATATAAAAGTCAAAAAGATGCGTACGCGTATGCATACAGGAAGGGATGAAACTAGAAGAAAATAGTTTTTGAATTTTTGGTCCGCGTAGCACTGTATGTATAAAGCACCCAACAAACTTATAGAACATATATCGTCTAATCAAAATGGCGAGAGGTATGTACATGTACAATATATACACATATACATACACACTTCCGTACATTGCGCGTGAGCGATTAATCTCCTTGCCCAATTAAGGGAAGAAGATATAATCATTTTAGACTGAGCTTGAGCTTGAGCCGGCGGAGAAAGGGGGGCAGAAGGAGAGAGGGGGGATGTCTCTACATATCCAATAGCCGGTCCATTTCTGGGTGACATTAAGGAGACGTATGGCGATAGGTGGATGGAGAGCGATCCAAAATGAAGCAGGGTGACAGGATAACCAACCGTGACAATATAACGCCGAAGAACAACAGCCTCGAATATGGTTCCCTCCACATCCCTTTTTAAACGGAATTATCGTTCCCATGTCGCACCCCATCATCAATCCTGGTCCCGTCATCGCCAGCAGCAGTAGCAGCAGCAGCAGCAGCAGAAATCTTCCTCCTCGCCGTCCCAATCCCACTAACACCTTTCTCTTGATTCGCCCCCAGCCACGGCTTCCTCGACTCGCCCAACACCTGCCTACCCAAATAATAAATCCCCTGCCCCATCATAATACACACAAACGCGATCGGATACATCCAATGCACCGAATACTTAAACACGTTAACCCCAATAATCACACCCCAAAAATTCGCTGTGAGCAAACTAATATTGAAAAACGCCGCAGAGGCCAGCCGGAACAGAATCGGCGCCAGCGAGTAGAAGATGAACAGACAGAACGTATAGCCCGTCAGGTATCCGCCCACTTTGCCATTCCACGTCGCGCTAGCGAAGGACTCCCGGTCGAAGATGGCCGCTTGCACGCCGATGATGAACATCCCGTACAGTCCTAGCTGACCCAGGACTTCATACATCGGCCGCTTGCTGACGAGGTATTCCTCCGCGACGTTCGTGAGGCCGTAGCAGCTGGCGCCCACCAGGGCGAAAAGGTCGCCCTTGATCTGGTTGCCGCGGGACGGGCCGTTGCCGTCACCGCCGCCACTAGAAATGTGATCGGAGCCGAAAAGCACGCCCATGCCGCCGATGGCGACGAGGATGCCGACGATCTGGGCCCAGTGGTAGCGGACGCGGAGGAAGAGGAAGGAGAGGACAACGACGACGACGATGGCCCAGAAGTTGATGAGTTGTGCACTGAGGATGGTTGTGTACTTGTAGGCGAGGACGATGAAGTAGTTACCCTCGACGTCGCAGAAGGCGAGGATGATATATTTCCAGCCATCCTTTTTGATAACGCGGAGCCAGCCCTTGAGGCCGTAGCTGTAGATGGTGTAGCTGGTGAAGACGAGGTTGAGGAGGACGTAGTTGAAGAGGGATTGGAAGGCTGGGATTGAGGTGCGGATGTTGGAGAGGAGCTGGGAGAGGGTGTTTGTGCCGGTGATACAGAGGGCGAGGGTTTGGCTGTTGTTTTAGGGCTATGTTAGTAATTCGACTCTTACACGGGAAGAGAAGGGAGCAAAACGGATATCTGAATGGACTCCTAACCCAAGGATAAGAACGATATAGAACTCTCTCGTGCGGAAGTATGCGAAGTAGCCCTTCTTGCTCTTGTCGACTGCATCGGCCGCGGGTGCAGCTGTGTCTGTGCCTGACGTCCTCGCCTGTCCACCATCATCCACATTGACGCCGTGAAGATCCTTGCGCACGTCTATGTCTCCATCCAGCATGGCATGATTGACATCAACGCCCTTTGTTTGGACATGGATGGAGTCTGCGCGCTCAGCCATACTCATGCTCGCTTTGCTTGCTTCTCGTAGTTCCAGCGGGGCCAAGATAAGATAAGATATCTACAGATTAAAAATAGGGTAAAAAGGATAGAGAAGAAACAAACATATTAAGTAGAAATTGGAGCTTTATAGAGCAGAGCAAGCGCAAAACTCCAGAAGTCGCCTGCTGTGAGGAATTTATATTCCTGGGGGGAGAAGGGGAAGAGGGATTGGGGATGAAGTTGGATGGAGGAGGAGGAGGAGAAAAAAAGAAGAAATTCGGAAAAAAGGTTACGGGGGTTGTGTAGTTAACTAGTTAGTAGTCAGCAATGAGCTTCATCAAACCACCGACCGCCAGTCAATCAGATTAAAGGCTAAGCGGGCGGGCTGAGTTAGCGTGGGGATGGGATGGGATGCATTGAAGTTTACTTTACCATTCGTCGAGGGTATTCTGATTTCATTGTTGAGGATTCTGATATATTAATAACTAACTATTCTTGTCCTGACATGTGTTCTCAACCACCGTATCACAGCCGCAAATCACAAGATGTTGAACCTAGAATTGATGATGGTATCACCACCAACTTCATATATGACTTGCTCCATGGAGTAAGTTAACCTGTTATTAGTCGTCCATAGTTTATAAACTGTAATCCCTATCCTGTCCTCTCTAAACCACCTCTCCCTCTATGTGAATACCCATACATCTCTCTCCAGCTCCTTGACGAACTCAAGTTTTAGTTACCCGCTTTAATCCCCGTCCCTAGTTCGGGTGTCTTCCGTCCGGTCTTCAATTGGAGCGTCCCCAGTTCACGAAGGGGCTTGAGAAGTGATTAAGATATAACGTAATCAACCACCTAACGCTCGTTTCCACCTAACGCTCGCCTTAGTAAATCAATTACAATCAACTTCAAATATTCATATCTCAATGAATATTTTTTTAAAACTATTCTAAAAAACAGAATGACAATTTGTAGATATATATTATATTATATTAAATTTCTATGAGAAAATAACATATAATTATTAATTTATTAAGCTTTTTAAAATACTATTTTAAAATAAAATACACAGTCTATATTTATAAATATATTTATAAATATAAATTATTTTTATATAAAAATTAAATATCTTATAGATTATATATATTTTTAATAAAATATAAAATTTTATCTTGAAATTCTTATTTATTATTGATTTATTTGAATCTTTATATAAAATTTTATATTTTAAAATACTATTTTTGTAATAACTATGTATTATTTATACTTTAAAATTGTAATTTAAATAAATTATTACATTAAATTATTTAAATATATTTATATTTAATAAATTATTTTTCAAAATTTAAAATTTCAAGAATTTTCAATATTTTACTTGTAATTTATAAAAAAAATTATAATAAAAAAATAAAAGAATTCTTAAAAATTAAAATATAGAATTCTTATATAAAATAATTTAATATTTATTAAATTATAATATATTTATATAAGAATTATTATTTTTAATAATATATAATACATATTTCTTAATTTATAATAAAATATTATATATTTTATTTTACTGTATTTTATTTTCTAATTAAATCTATATTTTAATCAATTTTAACTATAATATAATAATTTTGAATTATATTATACTATAAGTCTTGATATTTATAGATTACAAATTAAAAAATTAAAATAATAAATATTTATTGAGATATTAACATTTAAAGTTGATTGTAATTGATTTACAAAGGCGAGCGTTAGGTGGTTGATTACGTTACTCCGTACTTACTCCGTACTGTTCTCCTAGATCACATCACCTATGGTAGAGCTTTGCCAAGCACCTTATTGCCACCACAAATGTACTTGATCCTAGAGCAACTGTCAACCATTATTGCTATGCTTCCCACCGCTAGTGCCATTGTCCATTGTCAAAGAAAGATGTCGGTTCTCAGGTCCTGTTTTCTTTTTCTCGGGAGCGGGGTACCTCTCTCAGGTAGGTACAATCCCAAATTCTAGAACAGAAGCGCACCAAGGCCCTAAGATTGCGTGTACGTGAGTAATAGTACTGAATGAGTTCAACAAGAGGGCAGATCGCCTGCAAGCTGTAACTATATAGTGTCCGCCCCGGACCCCCTTTCTCTCACCACCTTAGTATTTTTCGAAGTCCTAACATGTTTCGCCCATTACGGGCTTTTCCATTCTCTACATAATATGGAAGGACAGAGGAATCTTGAGGGCTAGGGCTTGATTCCTAAAAGAGCAATCGGAAAAACACAGCATGACATGCCATAGCTACAAATTTGTTTTCTTTCTGCCTTTTCAACTCTTTTCCGCTATTTGACCTGGCTTCACCGCTAATCTCTCTTTTGTATCATTTGTCAAATCTTCCTGCTCCTGTTCTGATTCCAAGCTGGTTCTACTGCAAAACAAAAAGATGGTCCGTCCGACACAGCTAGCTGAGATGTATGGGGATTTCAGCAATGTTGATCCTCGGCTGGTTGTTGCTCTTGAGAAAATCCATGCCGAGGACCCAAGATATAAAGAGCCTGAGGTGCCAGAGTTGACAACAACGGATCCAGAGGAAGGCATCTGCATTGTGTGTCGCTGTGCCTGGTTTCTTCCCCTGCAGTTTGGGCCTTGTGGGCATGTGTTCTGTGCTGAGTGTCTTTGGAATGTGCTATTCTCACATGCTTCTGATGCCGACCCCTCCTGCATGCTTTGCCGCTCTACACAACCCGACTTCAGATACCGATCCGAAATACAGACCATCTCCGCTGACCGATCTGATTTTGACCGGGGGAGGATCTACCTCATTATACTCTTCATGAAACTACAGCTTCTTCATGGTGCATGGTTTGACTGGGATATGGGATCCGACGAGTATAAGATGTTTGAGGTGAACAGGGATACGGATGTGGAGGACATCCAGGGGATCAACACAGAGACTTTGACTGGGCTTCGGGAAGAGGAAGACCACTGGGCGACCAGACCCGCGGAGGAAGGAGATAATGATCAGGAGGAAGATAGCGAGGAGGAGCACCCAGGTCTTCTGGAGATGATACTGCATAGAATCCCAGTTCATGCTTTATGAGGCAGGCTTCGCCGAGTGTGCTTTGCTCGAATTGTCATGCAGGCACGCCTAGAGACACTGGCTCCCAACTACAGAATGTGGTGAGCTAGAAGTGCTGGACGACTATGCGAAAGAAGTAATACAGATAAAACACCATACTCGACAATCGATCAGCCGAAGAATATACATTTAAGCTTGTTAGCAAACTGGTGGACTGGATATGCCCCTGATGCGATGGCGCTGACGGACCTCTTGTTTGCCTCCTCCTTGACGGCACTCTGGGTGTATATAGCAACCAGGTTGGGGAACTTTGCTTTCTTCTTTTCCCTCAACTTTGGATGATCTTTTCGAGGATTCAATTTCACTTTTCTGTCTGTTGGCGATCTGCGCGAGACTTTTAGAAGTCGATGATCAGAATCTGGCCCAATTCATCATTCCATGTCATAGTCTCACTTCTTGTTGATGGGAAGGTCTCACGCCTCAGCATCAAGCTTTCCTGAGTTCTTTCTAAACTATCACCTCCCCAACCCATCATAAGCATACGGCGGATCTCTCTGCCACCACACAGAAAGTATATCAATTTCAGGTCAATCGCTCCTAGAAATACAGGAATTGCGGTGCCCTGTGCTTTCTGAAGAATCCAGCATGTATCTACTTTGCGTGAGATCTCCTTCCAAAGCCGGGATGTGGTCCTCATTCCCACCACAGTGTAGCCGTATGTATCTGATCGCCCGATTGGTAGCAGCTAGGGTCCAAAACACGACCCTGGATCGCATATCCAGCATCGGGATTGACGGCAATCAAATAGTTGTCCCAATATGCAAGGATGTCGCTTCAGACTAGAATCCCATTTTTTGGGGAGTTGAGTCCAGCAGGGGAAGGACTGGGGAAAATGAACTGTGAATAGCCATGGGCCTTAAGGATGTATTCAAGCGCCAACAGAAATATGTGCACGGCTTGAAAGCCAGTCCAATGCCCCCCTTCAGCATCTAGATTGATATCGCCGGTAATTATGCCACGTCCGTCACGTTGGCGGACCGGGCGGATAAACGCCTCATTCCTCGGGGTGCTTGACGGTGACATTATCCGAGGATAGAAGCGCTTGCTGCTTGTATGAATTGACTCCCCTGATGTCCGGGACAAGAGGATCTATCTGCAATGTTGGACCAGTTGATTGGTACACGCGATCGGGCTGCTTGAGCCATTTCTTTGGGCATCAGAACTACCATCCGTGTGGAAAATGACGTGCCTCTGGTAGGAGTACTCGCAGCATAAAGGCCAGGTGGAGAGTCAAAGTTGATCCACATGTTCCGCGAAACAGCGTGATCGAAAGACATGGTTGTCGCGAGAATATTCAATACCCACCAGTTTTGTCTGCCGGATGAGAATAAAATGTCTGGATGGAGATGAAACGTACAAATTTGAAATGGTCAAAGACTCTTCAAAAGGAATGAAGCTTGCTGGTGAGACAGTTCGAGAAGAAGTAGAGCAGGCGGCAAATTTGTCAACCCATGGCAGAACCAAGTGAATACATTCATGAACGACAAAATCTTTCCTCCAGCATCCATAATTCCGTAGCTACAGCTTGCGTCTCGTCTACCCGTCGGATGGTGAATATTCAATACTTTGGTGGACTTTACAGTAAACGGATCAGATCTGAAGATGTTGCTGGGAATCTTCACCTTTCCTGATTGGCTCTAGTCCTGCAAGCCTCCCCTGTGCTCCAACCTCCAGAACAAACAGGCAACTTGTTTGACATGAAGCTTCGGATTGTCATGAGCACTGCAGTTATTCCAGCATCAACTCCTCCCCAGAACTAATATTGACGCGCTGGTCTTGCTTACGAGTACGAAGTGCATATTTTCGAACCTGGCTGGCGTCTGCCTGACTACCAGGAGCTATGGACCAGCTCACTCGTCATTTGCTTGACAAAGAAGTCAAGAAGTTTATTGATTCGATTGATCCAGCTTTGGTCTGCAAATTGGCTACGTTTTTGCATCCTGAGAAGAAGCTTTGCCAGGTCTTCTCAGAACCAAAGAAGGGGAGCTACAATATCTGCTTTCCTATCCTCTTTACAAACACGATCACAACCAATCCAACACCAGATGACGGGTTGACCGAGCCAGCCGAGCCAGCCGAGCCAGCCGAGCCAGCCGAGCCTGTTGAACGATGGATGATCCGAATTCCCCTGCTACCACATCTTGCATTTCCCGAGGAGAAGATGCGAGGCGAGATTGCAACAATGAAGTAAGCAATTTGGACAGTCGTGTTGCAGTCAGGCTCTAACATTGTGATCCTATTATGTAGGTATATTGCTGAGAGGACTACCATCCCTATCCCTCGTGTCTTTGCATATTCCATCAACCGAGATAACATCCTTGGCCTTCCTTTTTTGGCTCTGGAGCACATTACCGGAAAAACCCTTCATGGAACTGATGTGCCACGTCTTTCAGATGAGCTGCAGTCGCATTTATTCAATCAACTTGCGGAAATTTACCTCCAGCTCTATCAACAGCAATTCGATCATATTGGTGCTCTCACGCTTGACAGCAATGATGAGAATTGGATTTTTGAACAAAATCGGCCGCTCACTATTGAGCTAAATGATCAAGAACTCAGTGGCATGAAGGGTTCTGAGATTATGCCCCTCAAGCGGACCTATTCTTCTACTATTGATTATGTGTTCACTATTTTGAAATTGATTTTCAACGACTTTCACCGCGGGAAAGATAGTGTTTTCAATGAAGAGGATGCACGGAACTATCTATATGGTATATTTGCTTCCCAAGGCATTGTAATGGAATGGGTTAAGCATAAGGACAATCATGGACCTTTCATCCTTATGCATGGTGATCTTCGGCCTCCGAACATCTTTGTGGACAATGATCTGAATATTGTTTCAATCATTGACTGGGAGTGGAGCCACACCATTCCACCGCAAATGTTCCTCCCACCTTCTTGGATTACAGGTCAGGAACTTCCTGCTGCCACGAAAAAGCCCTATGACTTTGCATTTACAGTATATGTTTCCCGCTTTCAGCGTGCCGCGATGGCAAGAGAAGACACATTTTATAACCCGGGGAAAAAGATAAAATATATCCTCCCCATGGTCATGCGCCTGTCAGAGAATCTACTGTGGGGGAACATGTTTATTGCATACGCACTCTTGAAACCCTGCTATTTTGGGAACGTGTACTGGAATCTATTGGACCAAGAATTTTATGGAGAGGACAGCAAGCAGTGAGTGGAAAACTTCTTTAACCTTAATCTGCGGAAGCCACAAGTGGAGGCTTTGAAGAAAACAATGTCTGAGCTTGAGGCTTTCAAGGAAGAACTAGCACTGGCAGGGCTAGAGCCAATTGAATCTTACCCTATGCCAGGTCGCCAACCAGACAAACCAAAGAAGCCGAAATTCACGTCCCAGATCCGTAATCTTGCAAGTATCCATCAATGGCGACAATCCGACATCGCAAATGTTATTGGCTCCCTTCCGTCTTGGTTACCCTGGTCACTGATTGGTATCAGTCTCTCTGTCTGCTGCAGCATCATGGTCAAACAGCGACAATGAAGGGGAAAGATTACCTGTTGCTGATTTTCTTCAATTTCCCTGCGATAGCAACACGGTAGCATGCTGCAATGCAACAATCTTTTCATTGATTGCTTGCAATTCTGCCTGATACTTTCTTATTTCCTGTTCGGGAGTCATAGTTTTTCCTGTTCGGGAGTCATAGTTTCCCCGATATCACGCAGGCCCCGTGATTTTCGGGCGCTGGAGGAAAGTAACTTCAGCTCAGGGATCTGGGCTTCCAGAGATTCAATAAACTCTTCCAGCTCAAGTGCCTTTTGTTGAAGCTGCTGTTGCTCCTCAAGCTTTGCTTTAAGTTCGTCGTTGATATCATCGGATAGGGACTTATTTTGGGAGGCCATTTCGTTGACTCTTCTGTACGGGGAACATATCAGCATTATGCCAGGTAGGTATAGTAGAAGAATAGACACGAAATCCTTACGCAGGAATCTCTTTTCTCTAAGATCACTTTGAATCTCGGTTTTGGAGCTCTTGTAGAAAACGATTCAATGAGAGCAGGAGATCAAAACCATTTTGTTAAGAAAGGAGAACTATTACCCCTCTTCCAACGCTCCGATGCCAGCACATCGAACAAGGACCAAGTGGTGATCGGCCAATGAAGCAAGATAGATATTCCGGCGTGCATTGTTGCCTAATCTCAGGGCCTTGGGCCACGGATGAAGGTGTGCTTGATGGCTTCTCAGACTTCGCCTGGTTGGTTCCTCATCCCATCTGCAGAAATAGCGTGTCTTATTCTGACTAGACCTTTGCCAGAGAGTACAGATGTGCTGGCTAATGGCAAGGTTTTGGACAAGGAGCTTCGTTTGATTCCGAACAACCGTACATATACGAACCAGGCTAATATAACAAGAAGTCCCCACAAGGAAACTGAGTGCGGTATCAGAATATTATCAGCCATTCATAATGGCTTGCTTGCATTGCATCTCTTGTCTATCTAAGAACATGAATCCCGATTTAAACATAAGCTAGCTCCGGAGAAGCGGATTAAAAGAGCAGATCAGGGTTCTTGAGACCTGTACTGTCCGCTCGTAGGATCAGTGCATCGTCATGGCCATGGCGAGAGAGGGTTTGCCAGGATGCACAGTTTTTCTACCAAGGTCCTGTAGCCGCAGAGTATCTTAGAAGTAAGAGTATTGGTACGCTGGGCATGGGGTGGTTCAAACACTGTTGGCCACTGCGGATCAGACTTCTCCAGCTTTAGTGAAGGCATCTTCTTACACGAAGAAGTTCTCCAAAGCTACTGTTAATATTTAACATCAGTGGCTGGATCATGCTAATTAGAAAGCAGTTAGAAAGTTGCCTCAACGTGCTGAGGGGGTGAAAACGTCAAAGGTCGACATTCGAGAGGGGATATAAATGGCGGTTTTGAAGTGGGAGCAAGATAATAAAGAACTGACAGCCGGAAAGAAATAAAGAGAGATGAAAGAATAAAGGACGGAGAAAGAAGGCTGAGACACAAAAAAAGATGGGGGGATAAGGATAGGCTGCTGAAGAGAATATGTTACTGAGTCGTATTTCTTTGAAAGGAATAACGAAGACGCTTGTTGAGACTTAAACAGCCTTCAGCCGCGAATGACTGCGGGGCTGGAGGCATAGGGACATAAGATGTGTCTTGAAAGAAAGTCATGCCATAGTTATTTGATCTACTTCTTTACCCGGGCCCTCCTTGGTCTCCCCACTTTCTTCGCCACTTTTTTACAAGATGAGGGCTCCTGGAGGAGTCTCATTCTTTCCACCTCGCCGGGGGGGAACTCGTCTGCAGGCTCCCAGGTAGAGTACCATGCAACACGAACAAATGGCTTCCCATCTCTCACCTCATAGCCGATGAGGGCTCTGTATTGCCAGCCGGGCTGCTTCCATTCAGCGGACCGCTGCCCCTTGACGTGTATCGTCGGTCGGGCAGGTCATATCAATCACCTCAATGGAACCACCCTCGAGCGGGGGTAGATGCCCATGCTTGCATTTGGACGCCCGGATGAGAGAGATTGCATCACCATCGAGATGGTACCTGACTGGGACATATCGCCCCCAGTAGTAGTGTAGTCTTGTCTTCGCCAAGCACAGGCTGTCACCAGTAATTATAATCGGCGTATCTGGTGCATATTAGAATCATAGATACCAAAATATGCGAGTAGACATTACCTTGAGGCTCTCCAGGGCTTTGCCTGTGTACGGGGGAATTTGGTTCGCAGGTTAGATTCCAGGTCTTTAGGAGAATGCTGTGCAGGTGGCGAGGGTAGCAATGTGGCCAGGGTGATTATCCCAAGGGTCTCATGCGAAATCCTGTCATCATCGCCTTGATCTGATACCTTAAATTATGTCACAGCTGTTAACGCAGATGTGACAGCGGCAGCGGGTTCGGCTAAACGCGTCTGCTTCTTGGTTCGTCGAAGCACCGACTGCCGCTGGCGCAGGGCCGATTCTGTCCTCTCGGGGAAACACCCTTCTATCTCAGGCCAGGGCCGGTGGTTCTCCGTCATGCTTAGAAGGCGTGCATCATCCTCGGGGGACCACCGCCACAGCTTGTCTCTATGGCCCTTCCTCCTTTTACTGTTCCCAATCCGAGTTTGCTCGACCTCCTCGTGGGAATCTGAGCAGATGGCTGGCTGCATGCTCTCATCAGAGTCAGGCATGCAGCTCGCCAGAGCACCTTCAAATTAGAAACGTCTTGTGAAAGTTGTACTGGGAAATGTATAATAGATCTATATCAGTCTTGAAAGAGTGGTCTTGTCTAAATTAAAATGTTAATTATGTCTTAGATAACTGGTAGTCTTGTATCTTGCGTCTTGAGACTGATGGAGTCTCAAATCAGCTCTCCCATTTCTCGGAGACATCTAAGACTATATTATATGGCTACCATGAATATTCTCCCAAGCCCAATGCAGTATTGAGACCGTTCAAATATTCGTCACTTCCTCCTTTGGAATGACCTTTGTGATCTTATCACCTGTTTTGGTTAGTTAAAAGGTGAGGGAAGAACTTTTGGTTGATTTTTTTGGTGCTCAGTCGAAAGTTAAAAAAAGTCTTCAGATTCAAGAGACATCCTCGCGCGATCAAAATTGTTGAGTTTGATGGTTGGGTTGGATGATAGTAAGATCTCTCTTGGTTGGTTGACAGAGGACTAACTTCGTCCATATACGTTCCACGCGGGCTTGCTATCCCTGGTCAACTCCCTGCAAATAAGAGAACATGCCGAAGCTTTATTAAGCTGCGGGAGGAACAAGCGAACGAACTGTTCTTGTTCCGAACGCCTTGTCCTTTTCGAATCTGACACTGCCGGACAATGGGGATGTTCAATTTGCTGGGAATCTGGGATAAACGGGTTCTATCTACTGTGCTAGTGCTAGTGGGGTAATAATTCCCACCGTAGCGGTTCTTTTTTGCAGTTCCTAAGAAATATATCAGAGCAATGCAAGCCATGCCACGTTTTCTTTCTCTCTTCTTTCTTTCTCTATTTTTTTCCTCTTTCTTCTGCTATTCTTTTCATTCATTTTCCCCGCCAGCCTACTGAGCCTAATACTTGTTGCTAGCAAATTGATGGGGGGATGGGGCGCGAATATATCCACAGAGAGGTTTAACTTTGCAACCCTAAGTCACCTACACTCCTTTGTTAGATGCTGGTCAAGCAACAAAGCAGATAGAAGTAACAAAGAAGATGACGAGGTTTAAAAGGAAAAGAATGAAACATTAAATTGATCATCATTAATCAATCACAAAGTTTCTTTGCTTAGTTTCTTTGCTCACTAACAAAAAGAGTATATTCTCAACTATGAACCCTTCTCCACTACCATTTACCCCCCTACCCATGAACTTCTTTTTGTAAATATCTATACAGTTGTGTAAGATGGGGAAAAGTGATGATGATTTGACAGTTGGACAGGAGAGGCACACATACATGTGTGCATGCATGCACTCCACACAACCCTGTCATCTCCTTCTCCCTTTCTAATTCTCTATTATTTCTACACTTCCTCCTCCTCCTTATGAAGTTATGATATTATACATATGGACCATCTAGCGCCCGATCACCCTTTTAGCTCCCCGTTCCCCCCCGTCTTGTCACTTGAGGTTGACATCTATTTGTTAGCCCCCAACTCCAACGGCGGTTGGGAGCCTTTTTCCTCTTGCGTCAGGAACAAAAAGAATAAATACCTAGATTCGCCTAGAGATTAGCTTGAGGCTTTACTCAGGAGATCGAGGTTTTTGTAGTAACAAAAGAAAACATAATAAAAGTGGCCCAGTCAGATTTTCTGCCCCCAGGGGGATCTCGGGACGTCCCGAAAGTGGCATGTTCCCTTATTTTGTATGGAAGGTTCGCTTCAACATGTCTTGGATTTGGATTGGTATCCGGGTGTAAGGGTGATTATATAGCTGTCTAGAGCAGGTTTCGGTCAATCTCCTGGATATAAGGCTGTCAATCCAATCATTCAGAAAATCGTTCAGGCTTGAAGAGCTGAACTGAGTTAGTAAATTCGCCAGTCGCACGGCAGATAGAGAGAGAGAGAGATAGCGTGCGATATCTCGTACAGTTTTTCTTGATATACATGTAGCCCCATGACCACCCTAGAGTGGTGCGGCGGCACGTTGCTAGCGTTCTTCAGAATGTTCCTGAGAAGCATAGGCCTTGGTAGTAGGATAGACGGCCATCTTTGTGGCATGTACAGATGTAGCTTCTTGTGTAGTTAGTTAATATGGGCCATGGCATCTTAATGTCCGTATCGAAGAATACGGGGCCATGAGGAATGATCGACTTCTAGTCAACTTTGATTGACAAGGGAGCTTGTTAGGACGGGAAACGACAGCCATTAGCACAGAGGGTTTATATATATATATCGACAGAGTTGGATAATTTGTGGGGTTGGATTGGATATTCGAGATCGGCCAAATCAAGTCCTTCCCAAGCTGGGGAATGCACAACATAGATGGACATTCCGAAGATAAACAAACAGCGGGGGAAATAGATTGTTTAGCAGCTAAATGAATAAGTGCAACATCAATCCTTTATGGCTCTATTTATGAGCTGTGTCCTAGTCAATGTACGTCATGTCCTGGCTGCTGCTGTGGCTAATAAGAATTGTCGATGTACTGCGAGATTTTGAGGCTTGGTTGGGTTGGTTCCAGTTCCAGCCTAACCCAAAGCATCCACGCGGCTCCAATTCCCAATTCAGGCTGGGACAAGCAACTTATACTGTGCTGTGCATCCTGGACAACTTCCACCACATCCATCCTCCTCCGACAGCTCTCGTCTGTCTCCCGTCGCATGTCATTCTTTCACTTCTGAGCAATACTCTCTTCATCCTCTACTATCCTGACACCGTTGTCCTCGATCCAGCGGACCCGTTGTTGCGTTGGCCGTTGACCGAGACTTTCTCTGTGTCTGTCTCCACCACAACCAACCCTAGCACCCATCCCATCCCGCGTCCGCCTCCTCCTCCCACGTCCATCAGGATTTACCGACCATCCGTTGACCACTACTGCTCTGTGGCCCGACCCACCTGCCATCATTTCGGCGTTCCAGCATCTTCAGCTTTCTTCTTGCGATCCCATCCCATCATAGGCTCGCTGGTCACCCATTTCTTCTTCCTGGGTTTCCCCGTCGTTCGCTTGACTCCAGCTCAACTACAGAGTACCCCGGTCGCGTCTCTCAGCAATTTTTTTCCTCTGCGCCCACACACCGCAAGCCCGCAAACCATACCTGGCCCTGCCGAGGCGCGCCCACCAAAGCTGCACAACACTCCCTGTGCCTAGATCGCACTAAATAACCAAACCCGCTTCATCGTTTTCCGCCACGACACATCACATCATTCGTAACCCTCGCTGGCTCCATCCTAGTATTAACGTTCCTTTGTAGATCGCGAAACGTCCGAGAGGGAGAGCTTTTCCGTGTATCTCTCTTGTCTCCATTTACGCTCTTGTTCTGCCCTTGGTCTTGGCCTCTTCTCGTTTTACTCTCACATTTTATTTGCGAGATTGCTTGTGCCTGGCTGCGGCTCTCACCACGCCGGTACGCTCGACTAGAGTTGGCGCCGGAGTGACGAGACGCCTCTCTTCTCTCGGATAATGGCAGTGGTGGCACCAGCGCCAAACGATCGAAAGCGGGTCAAGGTCTATGAATTGAGAGATAATGACTGGTTTGATAGAGGAACGGGCCTGTGTTCTGCACAGGTCATCGATGTAAGCGCCCCCTCACCCACCTGCCTGGCTCATCTGTACTTTTCTCGTTTGTCATCGCATTAAAACGTTGATACTACCATGCGGCCATCGGAGCTACGTGCGGGAATACAGGCGAAAGATTTGTCTTGACTAATGATGAACTTTCACTGCTTGTTTTAGGATGAACCGAGAATCTACGTTGAATCGGAGGACGAGCCCGGTCGGATGCTTCTAGAATCCAGGATTCGTAGAGATGATGGATATCAGAAACAGCAAGGTCTGCCAGAGCTTTCCTACGCTTGATCGCACATGTTGGAACACGCGCTGATACTCTTTGAGGACAGAAACGTTAATCGTGTGGACTGAGCCTGGTGGCACGGACATGGCGTTGAGCTTCCAGGAAGCTGAGGGATGTGCTGTTATCTGGTTCGTCATAAATCCGTCCCCCCTTCTCTTCCGCGCGATTCAATCGGTTGGTACGGCTGCTAACTGTAACTACGTTTTTAAAGGGAATTCGTAAGCAATGTACAACAGCAAATGCTAGCTTTCACGGGCCCGGGTAAGTTTATTGAAGCATACTTTGCCCCGCGCGCGCGCGATTCCCTAGTCGACCTCCTAGGCTTCGAGGAGGAAATATATTAACTTTTCCGTTAGATGATTCCCTCTCCGATGATGCTCTCGATGCTAGCTTTACGAATCCCGTAACACTGCCTCCGCCGGAGCTCGGAAACCTTGCTGAAATTGAGCAACGAATACGACATGCCAGCATCGGCCCTGGACGAATTTCGCTCACCAAATTTTTAGTCCGCGAAGAATATCTCCTCAAGCTTCTACCGCTGGTCAGCGATGCTGAGGACCTAGAAAGCCTCCCGGATCTACATCGACTATGTAATATTATGAAGTCCATCATCTTGCTTAACGATAATACCCTAATAGAGCTCGTCGTGAGCGATCATGTTATCAGTGGTGTAGTGGGTGCGCTTGAATGTATGTCACTGTCCATTATATTCCCTTAACCTTGATCATGTTTTTGGCGCAACGACAACGACTCATTGTCCACCTAACTCTCTAGATGACCCCGATTTCCCCGCCCACAAAGCAAACCATCGCCAATACCTTAACGATCGCAGTCGATACAAGGAAGTTGTCCCAATTAAGGACCCTCTAATTCTGCGCAAAATCAGACACACCTGGCGGCTACAGTATCTAAAAGATGTGGTCCTCGCACGGATCCTCGACGATCCCACCTTTTCCGTGCTGAATTCCCTAATATTCTTCAACCAAGTCGACATCGTCCAGCACCTCCAAAACAACACCCCTTTCCTCAACGAGCTTTTCGCCGTATTCAACCCGAAAAACATAGACAACAAGCGGAAGGAAGACGCGGTGCAGTTCCTCCATCAATGTGCAGCCATTGCGAAAAATCTCCAAGCTCCCGCCCGCGCCAACCTCCTCGCAAACTTCATCGGCCATGGTCTCTTCTCCGTCATCGCATTTGCGGTAAAACACCCAAACCCCGCCCTGCGGACGACTGGTATCGACATCCTAGTTGCCTTACTAGACCACGACCCGCTCATGATGCGCGGATACATGCTGAAGGCTGTCAATGAGAATAGAGTGCCATTGACGGATACGCTCATAGACTTGCTCCATGCTGAGACGGACCTGGGTGTTAAGAACCAGTTGGCTGATGCGATCAAAGTCCTGTTGGATCCACAGGTGCCTATCCAGGATCCGCTGAGTAGGGCTGGCGCAGATTTCCTAACTAAACTGCGCGCGCAGAACCCTGCTCCCGACACCTTCGTGCAGAATCATTTTGATGAATCTGCGAAAAGGCTCTTTTTGCCGTTAAAGAAGTTGGAGTCTAGGGAATCACGTAAGTTTTTCTTTTTCTTTTTCTTTTCTTTTCTTTCAAGAAAAAAAAAAAAAAAAAAAAAAAAAAAAAAAAAAAAGAGAGCTGAAGAGAGCGCAACAATATTTTTTCATACTACGCCAATGATTGTGGAGATATATGCTAACTGTTGGAACTTTCATCTGATTGTAGTTAATGACCTTACGTTCCAAGAAGTCTCGTTATATTCGCATCTTGTTGATATTCTCACATTTTTTGTTCGGCAGCATTATTTACGGTGTCGAGGATTTATGCATGGTGAATCACTTACGCCTAGGGTTGCGCAATTGTTGACAGTACCGCAGAAACATTTGAAACTAAGTAAGCTATCTATACATTTCATCCTTACCCTGTTGCGCTCTCGGTCGGGAGAAGATCCTTTCTGGGAGTCAGGTTGGATTCAATGAACGTCTTACTGACATTGTGTTTGTCCGAATTAGCTTCTTTGAAATTCTTTCGCACTTTGATAAGTTTACAAGATACCTTCTACGTTGCGCAGATGACCCACAACAACATCTTCGAACTAATCCTAAACATCGTCTACGAAACCATGCCGCGCGACAACCTGCTGAACTCCGCCTGTCTGGATCTCTTCGAATTCGTGAAGCGCGAAAACATCAAAACCATAATCATCCACGTCGTCGAGAAATATAGAGATATTCTCAAGAACATCACGTATGTTGACACGTTCCAGCATCTAATATTTCGCTACGATCAATTGCAAGGATACGGGGCGGCGGCAGAGGCGGACGCGACGTTGTTCAGCCAGGACGAGTCGGGGACCCCACGAATGATCATCAACGGTGGCCAGCGGTGGCACGGAGTGAGGGGAATGGATGCGGCGGAGGAGGAGTACTTCGATACGTCAGATGACGAGGAAGATGAGGTATGCTTCTCATCTCGTGAATTTGAACATGATGAACGGGGGCAAGAAGGGGAAGAACGTGACAAGAGCGTCAAGTTCAATCAGGCGCATTGTTATCGTGATGGGACATCGGTACTTATTGTCGATTACCAACAGGACAAGCAGCAGCAGATGGATACGACGGCGACGAATGCGAACGCGAATGCGTCGACGGCTATTGCGGTTAATGGTTCTGCGTCACCCGTCCTCAAACCTCTGGTCGATTATCCGGATGATGATGACGAGGACGCCATGGATATAAATGTCCAAGGACAACCACAGTCGTCAGACTCAGTGGTTATCCCCATCGACCAAGCGCAACCTCAACCGCAGCCGCAACAGCAAACACAAACACAGCCCGAAACAGCCTCGACATCATCTCCTGACCACCCCACCACCACCTCCAGCCCCCGCCTCCCCGCACACCGCTACACCGAGAAACGCCGGCGCGAAGAAGATGACGATGACGACGAACTCGTCAAGTTATCCTCTGGCACGAAGCGGCGTAGCTCAAGCCTGAGCAGCATCGGCTCATCATCCGGAAGCGTTGGAATCGGTATTGGTTCGTTGAGGAAGAAGAAGAGTTTTTCCGGGATGGGGAAGAATGATGAACGTGAGCGTGGTGGTGCCGATGAGACGGGGACGGGCCCTGGTGGCACTGGTGCGAAGAAGATTTCGATTAGTTTGAACCTGTCATCATTTAAGGCTGGAGCTGCGCGGGGGGGCAAGAATGTGCCTGCGGGTGCGGGAACGAGTGTGGGAGTGGGAGTGGAGTCTGGAACGAGCCAGACAGTGGGTAGTCCCGCCGCAGCCACGTCCACCACACTCATCGCTGAAGGAGAGGAAGATACCCCTGAGAAGACGGATGGCGGCAGTGGCGTTGTAGCTAGCGATGCGAGTGATGTTGATGATGATGATGATGGCGGCGGTGGTGGTGGTGGTGGTGGGGCTAGTGGGGATAGCGGAGGCCGCGAAGCCAGGAGGAGCGTTGGTGTCGGCGCCACATAGAAAGCCGATTTGCCCCATGCTACCTTTTGCGTTGTGTTGCGTTGCGTTGCGTTGCGTTGCATTGTGTTGCGTTGCGTCATGTTGCGTTTACATGGAATTGAACTGCCAGGGGCGTCGTGCTATTCCTTCCTGATTGCTGTTGCTTGCTGAGTTTTATTTGAACTTGGGGGCTTTTGCCTTGGGCTTTTGGCTTTGGTCTGGTTGGTGGATGGGTGTTTGGTCGTTCCTGACTTTTGATTTGTTCAATTCACTTTTCTTTTGCCTCTATGCTTTTTCTCTCTCTGCGTGTGTATTCTCTATAAGTGAATGTGAAAGGGTGAAAGGTGAGGCCAATTGTCTGTGTCATATGTGGAGTTCTACTTTACTTTTCTTCTGACCTGGCTCCTTATGCCCTTTTCACACATACTTCCCGATCCGTGTCCGTATATGATGTATCTATCCTACGCATTCTCACCATGAATTTCCTTTTCCTTCCTTTTTTGTTTTCTCTGAAGGTTTAAAATTATAGGAAAGAAGAGCCATAAGGTGTATGAATTGATTTGATACAGGGGTGAGAAAGAGGAGAGAGAAAGATCAACACAGCCATATTCCTAGATACACAAACGAAATACTTGAGATCATTTTTAAAAATGTTGTTTGCTTTGACAACTAGATACTGCGTGATCTCGATATTTTTTTCATCTGAGTTGAGTGTAGTAAATGTGTAAATTCGGAAGATTCATCTATCAATGATTGACATATTAATTAGCATGAGGCTAGGAAGTGCCGCAGGTATTTCAAGAAGGTGTGTTTGTAGGGAAATAGTATGTTGTAACTTATTTGGTCGCTAGGTAAACAAAATTCTCCGCATGAAGATATACCTCAATAAGCTTCTACAAAGAGCACTGTACACCTAATCTGCATGCATAGGCTTTTCTATACCTAAAACCCCCTGGCACGCCGTCAATCCCGATCCACTGAAGGAAAAAAGAGGAAAAAACTCCCCCAAGAAATGACCCTAACCACACCACATATCACGGCAAACAGCTTCCTAACAACAACGACCACCACCAGCACAAGCTCCACAACGACAGATGACCCAGAGCCCGTACTAATATACTTCATCACCGGAAACCCAGGGCTTATATCCTACTATCATGCATACCTTTCCCTTCTAAGTTCAGAACTCTCTCCTGGTACCGATGTTGATGGTTGTGGTGCTCCTGATAGCGGGAGCTGGAGCAACAGCAACAGCAACCGCAACATCCCCCAATGCATCATCCATGGAAAAAGCATGGGCGGTTTTGAGATTATTGAAAATGACCGAGGTGTGAGTAACGTTAATGGAGGGACAGAAGCGCAAGCGCACCCAAGAGCAGCAGCAGCAACGAATACGAAGCTATACAACCTCTCAGAACAGATTGAGCATGTGGAGCGCAACCTGAACGATTTCGTGGATGCATGGCGTGCGAGGATGGATTGGAGACAGGAGACGGACGGCAACGGCGTTGCTCAAGAAGAAGAAGAAGAAGGAGGAGGAGGAGTAGAACGACGGCAGCGCGGAGGTGCTAATGTGATTTTAATCGGCCATTCGGTTGGTGCGTATGTCGCTATGGAGCTCATAAGACGACAGCGGGAGAGGAATAGTAAGAGACAGACGAAGACATCATCATCAGCCGGCAAGGGGGAATGTGGAAATGGAAATGATGGTGCGATGGACATTATCGGCGGAATCCTGCTGTTTCCGACTGTGGTTGATATTGCGAAGAGTTCGTCTGGGAGGAAGTTGACTGTTCGTTTATTTTGGGTTTTACTTTTTTTTAATCACTGCCTCTTTATTTCGATTTTGTGTATACTTTTCCCCCTATCTCATGTTTAAATGTCTTCTACGCTTATGGCATATACATACCCCCTCATCTATCCGTCCATCCCTACAAAATACCTTTTATCCTACCATGTTGGCATACAGACTACTTTACTAACAAACATCCAAATTCGCAGCGACTTCTCTACATTCCTTACCTAGCCTTACTCACAAGCCTGCTAGTCAAGCTCCTCGTATTTATACTGCCGGGATCTTGGTTACGCAGCGTGGTGGGGATGGTTATGGGTTCGCCCCCAGGAAACGCAATTGACACAACAGTGGAGTTTTTAAGGAGTAGACGGGGTGTTGAGCAAGCGATGTGAGTAATAGATGCGATTTTTCTCTCTTTTAAAATGTGTTCTCTTTCGTATTGGCTGTTTTCTCTTTCTTTCTATCTCTTGCCCCTTATTCCTTCGAACTCCCCGTTTCTTTTCCCAATTGCGCACATGGGGTTAAAAAATAACCTCCACTAACTAAACATCAACCACGGCATATACAGACACATGGCCGCAGACGAAATGCGCGAGATAACATCCGACACATGGAGTGACGAGATTTGGGGCATAGTTTCGTCATCACCCGCACGTTCATCAACGCCAATATCAACCACAGCTTCAGTGCCAGCAAAGGTACCACTGAATCTGGTGCTATATTTTGCACAGCAAGATCATTGGGTAGCTGATCAGACGAGAGACGATATTATTCGAGCTAGGGGTGGTATGGAAAAGGGCACGGGTAGTAATGGTCCCAGGATGCAAGTGTGCGAGGATGGAGTGGTGCATGGGTTTTGCATTCGTGAGCACTCATTTTCTTTCTTTATCCTTTCATATTTCTCATTCTCCTGCTGTTTCTAAGAAAGTTATGAGCTTGCGAGGTGGCAAATGATCACTGGAGAGGGGATGAAGTTCTAGTTCTGACTAACTCCTCCCCTGTTTCTCATATATAGGGCATAGCGATATCATGGCAAAAAAGACCGCCGCGTGGGTGAGGGATATTATCCAAGGGCGACAGAACGGCCAGCGGTTCACTACAACCGCGTAGGCAGATAGGCAATACATAGACCCATACTCTCAATAGATCCCTTGTTTTTGTCTGGCAGAGAGACGGCGCATGGGGATGCCGAAGACATAATCAATAGGTGTCACAAAAAGCCGTAGGAACAGACTATCTAGCTATTTGCCAAAAGTCCTCCCGTCCAATTAAGGCCTAAGTCGTATATAGAAACTACATTCAAGTAGCCTCTAGGTCACTGTGCGGGAGCTTGATAAGCCTTTCTGAAAAGCGCACCAAGTACATCACTTCCTGCGGTGGTTGTTGGTAACTGCGGTGGAGCAGCGGGCGGAACTGGCCAATACCCGCTTCCCTGCTGCCCGTGATGTTGATGTTGATGATGTTGCTGCTGCTGCTGCGTTTCTGAATCGACGTTTCGTAACGCGGGACTGTGAACCTTCACGCTCCACTCATCATCCTGCTGCCTCTGCTGTCCAAACAACTCTTTCAGCGAAATCTGCCGATCCATGGGCACACCACCCTGATACAACTCCTGATCTCCATGAACCTGCGCATCACCCAGGTTTGCCTCCGCAGCAGCCCTCTCCTGCGCAAATTTCCTACTCTCCCCACCATGCACTGCACACTCTTTAATAATCTGCGCATTCAACGTCCTAGTCTCCGCCGTGGAGCTAGGAGGGGGCTCCGAGAAGATCCACAGCCCATAAATAACCGACTGACGACCATCCGCCGACTTGATCGTGGTCGCGCTAGGCTCCGTGCCCGTCGACGCAACTTTCAAAATGACATATTCCTCCGTAATCTCCACATCCTCGCCGTCCGCAAGCATGGCTTCGAAATTCTGCATGCCGCGCCGGTTCAGGACCAGCACACTATAGCGCTCCTCGCCCAGCTCGCCCTGGGTCAGCTGGCAGACAAACATGGTGCCTTCGATGCCGCTCTTCTCCCACAGCTGCGTCGTAGCGCTGAAATTGTAGACGACAGCGTAGGGGGCGAGGGAGAGGATGGAGCGGATGTCTGGATTGTGGCGCTGGAGTACGGCGAGGTTGAGCTCTTCGTTCGTGCGCGTTGGGGGTTTTAGCTGCGAAGGGTCGGTGGCCATGGAGGAGGAGCCGTTGGCGGCAATCCGGGTGTCTGAGATGTAGTTATTTTGAATATCTGATTCGTAGTCAGAAGGCTGGGCCAGGTTTGAGGGATTGCGGTTGTGGGAGGATCGATAGGAGGGTTGTTGATGATTGTTGCTGGGCATGTTACTGCTCCGGTCTTGACCCCGTCTGAGAGGCATGGCTGCGGCTGCTCTATTATGCTACTGTACTGTGTATTGTAGTTATGTTCCAGTTGGGTGAATTAGTTAAAGGGAAGGCGGCAGTGGTGAAGGTTGTTGACATTGAGAGATTGAGGCTGATGAGGATAAACAAAGAAAAGTAACGTGAGGAGGAACTTATTTAAATCGGCTGTGGCTTGGAACAAACGGCTCGGCCGACGACGTCAACGACAACTAAATATGTCCACCAACATCTGGACTTGGACTTAAACAGTTGAGGTATTATATCAACCCCTGATTAATGCATATAATACAACGAAATGTGACTCCAATTGATGTGCTTTGAGCTCGTTCTTCCGCTTCTCCGTTATCTTCACACCCTCAGCCCCTCTTCTAAACACATGAGCGAAGCTTATTTGGCTTTCAGCTTGCCACACCAGCCTAAGAACCGCCCAGCTGACCGGTTAGCACAAGGGTTTGTGAACATCTGTCATGAACGCATCGCGGTGGAAGCGCTCAATGTATCAACGTATTTAGCTTTGTCGCCATGAGGAGCAGATAAACGTGGTTGGGCTCTTTTACGTATCTACTCATCCTCAATCGCTTAGTTACCACCCCGCAAACCATGGCCCCGAGCGACGCCCACGAACCCGCCACCGCCCCCGCCCCTGGCCCCGCAGATGTGCCAGGCGCTTTCCCTGACACCCTCGACAACGACGACGGGGATAGCTCCCTATCCTCCGGTCTCCAGTCTATCTCTCGAGCCCTTAAAGCTAGGAGGTCTGAATATATCCGCCCGCGGAAACTCCGCGTGAAAATCGGGACGTGGAATGTTGCCGCCTTACCAGGTACAGAGGACGACGTGGCCTATTGGTTCGCCAAAAGAGCTGGACGGTCACCGAATTTACCGTCGAAGCCCTTTGGCGACAGGACAAACGATATACATGCTAGATCGGGGAATACCAAGAATGGCCTTCGGCGCTCTGGCAAGGCGGGATCCTGGGTCGATCAGGAATTGGCAGGTTGTGGATCTGTACAGTTGGCTGCTGGCGAACCTGTCTCGGCTGGGCCTGGGGCTGCGGGCGCCGACGATATCGATATTTATGTGCTGGGACTACAGGAAATTGTGGACGTTTCATCTCCGTCGGAGTCGCTGAAGCCATATGTCGATCCGGCGCCGTCCAATCGATGGAAGGAAGCCGTTCGGAATGCGCTGCCCCCGGGCTATAAAATGGTAGCGTCGCAGCAATTGGTTGGCCTACTTCTACTAATATTCGCATCTCCATCAGTGGCGCCAACGATATCTTCTATCAGTTCCGTGGGTGTAGGCACTGGGTTGATGGGGTACATGGGGAATAAGGGCGGAGTAGCTACGCGAATAGTCGTAGGAGGAACAACTCGACTCGTCTTTGTCAATTGCCATTTAGCGGCCGGTGCAGATAAGGGCAGTTTGGACAGGAGGAACTGGGATGTTGCGCAGATTATCAACCGCACCAAATTCGATCCTCTAGACGAGGAGGATATCTTGGGCGACGACGGTAACACGATCGGCTACGAGGACTTTGCTTTTTGGTTTGGCGACCTTAATTATCGCCTGGACGATATTCCTGGTGACGACGTACGTCGGCTATTACATTTACATACCGGAAATAAGTTCCGTGGGACGAGCTCTCCTCGCATTCCTAATGAAAATGTGCCGCTTTCCCCGTCAACACAGAATAGCAATGGGAATAGTTTTGCTTCTTCTGACCAACTGCCAATAAATACAATATCAAATTCCGGATTTACCGAGCCGCTTATAACATTGGAGGACAATTCTATCATCGAACCGCTTCTTGATCCAATGTCCCTTGAAACTACCCTCGCTTCTCTACTCCCTCATGATCAGCTTCACAGGCAGCAACAGACGGGGAAAGCATTTCAGGACGGTTGGAGAGAGGGAGACATTTCCTTTTTGCCAACCTACAAATACGATATCGGAACCACCGGCACATTTGACTCAAGTGAAAAACAACGTGGACCTAGCTGGTGCGATCGAATCCTGTTTCGGTCACGGCATGATTTTTTAGAATACAAGCGGAAGGTTAAGGAGGCCGAGGAAGCAAAGAAAAGAGATGAGGAAATGAAGGCCCTTGGCTTAGGACAAGGGGAGGAAGATGATAACGTTCTTTTTGACTACGATCCGGATTTAGATGGTGCCAATGATTATGACGAGAATGAAGATACAGTGGAGCCCAGCAGCGCTCCTCATAGTAGTCAGTTGGAGCACATAGACACGATTCAAATGACCTATTATACATCACATCAAGAGATCGTGTCGTCCGACCACAAGCCGTTGGATGCGGAATTTGTCCTTAGTTTTGATGCCGTCGATCCGGGGTTGAAGGCCAAAGTACATCAGGAAGTTGTCCGCGAGTTGGACAAAGCAGAAAACGAGAACCGACCTGGAGTGACAATTGTTGTGGAGAATCAACCAGAGGACAGCAGAGAGGACTACCAGACATCCTCCCTCGCTAACGATCCGAACGCTGTCAACTTTGGTCAGGTACGATACGATGTTCCTGTGTCGCGCAACGTGACGATTGCCAACACAAGCGGAGCCCCGGCGACGTTCGGTTTCTACTATAGCCCATCAGATAATGGAGGAGAAAGTGTTGCAACTCCTTCCTGGCTTCATCTTCGGGTAGACGGGAATCCCGATGCCGATGCCCAACATCCCAAAAGTCGCCCGGAGTACACATTACAACCTGGTGATACGATAAATGTACAGCTGATTCTATGTATATACGATATCAATTATGTTCGGGAGTTAAATAACGGGGAGGCGCAAATCGAGGATGTTTTAATTTTACAGGTCACTAACGGGAGGGATTACTTCATTCCGGTACACGCTACTTGGATTCCGACGTGTTTTGGTTTTTCTCTAGATGAGCTTACACGGATGCCAGAAGATGGAGCCCGCCAGCTTGATATCAAGGCTCAACCACTACGCTCAAGCGAAAATCATGACAAACAGGGTACCCGCGTGTCAGCGCCTCGCGAGCTCTTCAGATTGACAGAGGCGATAGCTGACCTTACAGAACGGGCTGTCGCAGAATGGGGCCAGGTTGGAGATAATAATTTCGAAAATAATCCGCCGCCCTGGGATACCGAGAAAGGAGGGTGGCCGTTCGAAGAGCAAACATGGGGCTTCACAAATAATCACGAACGATATCACCTTCTTTCCCGCGTCCGAGATGCCCTGGATACCAATTCACCCCTTACATCCATATTCCCCCCCGAGCTCCGATCCCAAAATAGAGTTGAACTCCTTGCAGAAACGCTCCTATCATTCCTCAAATCTATCCGCGGCGGCATGATCACCGCCCCACTTTGGCACGAACTAGAACAAATAGTAATAAGCAACGAAAAGTCCAAATCCCCACCATCCACCGAACAATCCCAATCAAGAATCCTCGAAGCTCTGTCCTCCTCCCCCGCTCATAGCGTCTCTTTCACTTTCCTTACTTTCATGCTAAATCGTATCACCAATGAAATTGCCCCTCTTTCAACTCCAGCCGCTCAAACAACTCCGACATCCCCGACAACACCCCTGGAAACCCCATCGATATCTACAGCTTCCCTACCCGGCTCCCCATCATCAACGCCAGTACCTCCTTCTTCAGCCACCTCAAGTTCTGCGACCGCATCCCCACCACTTTCAATTAACCCTCTGTCTAGAACGTTTAGTATCCGCCGAGGGAATCCACTCAACTACTCATCATCCGCCGGAACCCACACTGACACCACGGGTGCTCCTGCTGCTGCTGCTGCCACGGTGGGAGCGAAGCCAACGACCGCGTCCGCAAGGCGCCAAGCAGTCAAGAAGGTGTTTACGAAAATATTTGCAGAAACAATATTTTCGAGTGATATTCCGCGGCCGGAGAAGGATAAAGAGAGGCGACTGTGCGAGGAGAGACGGAGGCGGGTGTTGGAGCCGTTTTTGGAGTGATTCTCCCTGGCGCCATTTTCTCCGCCTCTTCTTCTTTGCTTTTGCCGGATGGGAATGCTTTCAAGCTATATATCCGCCGTGTTTATTAACAGTTTTCATTTGTATATCCTTGTTTTGTTGCTTCATATTTTCCGGCTCTCGTTTAGAGTCGCTAGTTATGTGTTTGGAGTGATTGCCCTAGATATATATATTATGCGTCCCGAGACGTTCTGAGCTGCATAGAGCAATATACGAAACTACGTTTGACGTTTCATGTTCCCCACAGCAATATATACATGTATACCTACCCAACTTCCATGAAATAAACTCTCAGTTCCAGGTCCCAAAACAGCTTAGCTGAATTCACCTCAAGGATTCCGGACACCTTCCCTATTTCAGTTTAGTTTCCAAACTCTATCCACCAACCTTATATTTCCTGCGCTCAACCTTGCTATGTGATACCAACGACACAAGAGAACTCGCGCACGGCGCAAAAGCTACGGATAGAACTTGCCTTCTTATAGTGAAAAACACAGAGCCTACCTAAAAGGGTGTCTGTCTCTTTTAGATAAAATAAGTTGGAGGGAGGGGTTCTATGTAACACCCTCATAGCCTACAGATGAGAGCTCAATATATCAGCCTTTCTTAGGCCTTGATCTGATCTTGATATGCTAATATGTTAAAATTAAAAGGTAGTACTGTCTGCATGCACACGACGAGGTATATCGAGGAAAATCATTGAGGAATATTGTCAGCTACAGATGCGGGATTTATTCCCTTCTTTCACATTATATCTTCGGCACAACATGGACTTGCTTTGCGTTTGTTAATGTTCATATTCGTACGATGGAGGATAATCTTGTCAAAGCCGTTGATAACGCATTTTCTATACATACACATAACATATTCATGCAAATTTCAAATGAAGCCATGTCTATCTTGCATTCCGTCCACCCCCAATAGCCCCGTGCATCATTCGGTTGCGTGGCATCCATAACGTAGAGGATCCACAGTATACAAGAGAGAAGAGGTAGGTAGGTTCTGGGAGAAATAGAAATAGAGAAATGGGGAAGATAGAGAAATTCCGCCGGCCGGGGAAAAGATTCTGAATAGCTAACTAGCTAGCTTGACTACTTGCTCGATATCAATTGGAACCAGGTGTCTCTTATGGCGCGTTTGACTGTCCATTAAACTGATTGTAAGGTAAAAAGTCATTATAAGGCATGCGAGGCAGTTCCAAGGGGATTGATTGATTGATTGATTGGGAAGGCCCAAAACTCAAATCAAGGGACAAGAGAAGGGGGGAAAAGAAGAAGAAGGAAATGGTCGGTCCTATGCAATTTCGCTGATGATCGCTCAAAGTTGCTCGACGTAAATATTCCCCGTGAACAAACACGGAATGAAGACACGCTATTATAATTGGAAGGGGAGAAGAGGACGAAAAAAAAGGAAAATATGAAAAGCTGAAAAAAACTTTAGAAATTACAGAATATACCAGAATACAACCTAGTGAAAGTCCCGAAGATACATCCTAAACCAAGCCCAACACGAAATACCCAATGCCTGGGGACCAAAGTCACGACGAAGTTCATGCCGAAGCAAAAAGTGAAAAAAAGGAAAGATGCATGCGACAATAAATAGAAGAGATAACGGGGAAATAAGAATAAAGAGTGATTCCAATCCAGAATTCCAACAGAGAAAGAAGAAAATCCAAAAACAATATAGTTGGGAATAAATAAGAAATAAATAATAAAATAATAAATAATAAATGCTCCGTCCCTATCCTTCCCATCCGTCCAAGAAAGTCGAGCAAATCAATAGAAGACGAGGATGAATCAAAACAAATCGCAAAGCACCCACACATGCACACGCACACGCATCCTAACTTGGAAAAAGGGAAACGTTCCCCCATAAATAACTTCCTTCCCAAGCCAAGCCAAACACATGAAATAAAAGAAGGTAACTCAGCAAATTAAAGACAAGCAAAAAGTTAAAAAATAAAACAAAAAATAACCGAAAAAATGGAAAAAAACGAGGGACAAGTGGGAAACATAATAAAAAAAATCACAAGGTATTACCATCCATATTTTCCCTCCATTTTTTTCGTCCCCGCCTCCAACCCCCCGATGATAAAACGCAAAAAGATCCCATCTCCAAATGCAATTTCTTGTACAAAAAGAAATGAGGGCGAAAGGGGAAAAAGCGAGTTCGTTCCGTGCCTCTCCCCAACGCCGTCGCAAAACCTCCTGAAAATAAGCGTTGCAACGATCCCCGGTGTCATTCCTGAATATCGCGCGCCGCATCACCCCAAAAGCAAAAGCAAAGAGAAGTAGAGAGAATCAAGTTGAAACGCCCCCGTGTCCGCAAACGAAGAAAACAAATTTAAGTCGTGAAACGCTGTTGTGTTTTTGCCGCTTTTTTCCCCTCAATTAAATGTTTAGTCCTTCAATTTTCCCTCTGACTTAGCCCCAGACGGAAGCCTGGACACCCAATGAGTTCTTGGATCGCCACATGCCGCTTCCATTACCCCAACTCAGGCCGACATGGCCGGAGGATTCGTTCGCTCCAGAGCCAGAGGCTGGGGCAGTGGTTGAGCTGGAAGGGTTGGATGCAGAGGAAGTAGACCGTTCGTTCCCGTTCCCGCCCGTGTTTGTATTGGTGTTCGCGGCCTCGTCTGGAGAAAAACCGTAACCCAAGGGAGAAGGAAGTGGAGTTGTTGAGCGCTTATTCAAAGCTGGGTTACTCGCCTGGTTGCTGGTGGATTGCTGGGGGGCAGGGCGAGACCCAATGGGTCCAACAGATGTAACATTTTGTTTCGAGCCGAGCTGACGAGAGGCGGAATCCGCGTTGCCGCTTCCAGGGGAGGAGGTATGCGGTTGTTGCTGCTGCTGGCCAGGGTTGGTGTCAAAGATACCGTACGAGGTGGGTCCAGAGCTGGGGGAGGCATTGCTGTTGGCTGGTGAGCTGGACTGGGGAACGACAGGAGATGGCCTAGTGTTGGCTCCCGACGTGGACTGGGGAACACTTTCGGAGCTACCCTGCACCTGGGTTTGACCAAGGCCAAAGGGATCTACACCTCTAGGGGAAGGGCCTCTTACCCCTGCGGCAGTGGCAGCAGGATTGCCAGATGATTGATTTTCCTGACGAGAGCCCTGATGCTCCTCAGCCATGCCACCACTGGGGTAGAAATCGGGACTAGCATTGCCATACAAAGAACGGCGCTGGCGTGCAATCCATTCGCGTCGACTTTCTTCGCTCATCGCAGCGGGGCTCATGGAACGATCGGATTTGTTTCCAGACATTTCGGAGGAAAGGCCTTTTTCCAATGAAAACCCATGTTAAGATACAAGTACAAAACCACATGAACATAGATTTTGGCAGAAAGAAGTAACAGGGAATCGTATACAATGCAAAATAGTAATGATAACACATATTGGTCCGAGAAAGAAAAAGGGAATCAGAATGACCAAAAGAAGACAAGAGATATCAAAGAAAGAAAACGAATAGCAACGCTCGTCACGTACGATGGATCTGCTGCTGATGGTGGTATTTGCGGAGTTCTCCCTCTCGCTGTGCTGCCATACGTCGCTTTGCCTGCATCATCTGCTCTACTTCGTTTGGACGACCTTGGTAACGTTGGGCAGCATAGAAACCTTGCACGTTGGATGCAGAGTGGGGCCGGAGTGATTCGTAGTCGCCAATGGAGCTATGGCGCTGGGGCATTACATTCATCATGCGAGCATCTTTAAGACATATTTTAGGATACGAGAACCAAAAGGGAGGGGTTTTTCTTCTCCAAGGCGGGTGAATAAAACATACCATAGTCTGGGTAGGGGCGGTTCATCATCAGAGGTACAGACTCCCGTCGAGGAATAGCATTGAACAATTTCCCGCTTTTCACCAGGTTATCAATGGCGCGATCAACCTCTTTTTGTCTTATCAGTACGTGGTTCCAAAGAAAAATATAGTTAAGGTTTCCCAAAAAGCTTATGTAATGGTGTTCCAGCGCCAACCATTAAAAAAAAGGCAATTTTAAAGAAATTCCATCCATACCATCAAACTGTGATGAAAACGCAGCTGCATCATCGCGCTGGGAGGTAGAGCTGGTGCCTATAGCCATGAGATAATAGTGTTAGAAGATGATCTTCCATCCTCAAAGCCAGCGTGGCGATGCTGACAAACCTGATCGCGAAGGGGGAGCCGGTTGCTCCCAGGATGCTTGGCGCATGGGAGCCTGCCAGCCTTGGGGTTCGTAATATGCCATGATTATCGACCCGGAATGTCTCCAATATGCAAGGGCCAACGACTTGAGCAAGCTTATAGGACGGGCAGTAATGCAGGACCGGTCGAGAAAAAAGGAATGTATGTTCGCTCGGGAGAGGGGATCGTCACGACTTTCTCAGACCTAAAATACAAGAGCACACGGCTGGTAAGCATTTAAAACAGGTAATATCAAGAGGCAACACGCCACATAGAAGGAGGAGTTATGAGATGGAGAACATATAAATCGAGGATTTGAGATTGAAGCAGCGGAGCAATAGGTGAACTGAAGGAGATGCTGTGGGTTTTAGGTGAATGGGAGCAAATTTAACAGGTTATTATTGCATGGAGTTTGTCATCTCTCCATATATCCCAACTGAAAAATTTCGCTTCATTTGGAGTAGCTTAGCGGATTGACACTTTGCATGGAAGAGAAAAATATGGGGCAAGCCAGTTTTCACTGGATATATTTGGTGGTACTGGTTGATGGGTGATGGAGTGAAGGCAGGTGACAACTCGTATCCCTGAGGTTCAATATACACTCAACGGTGAGAAGAAAATGGGCTCTACAGGTCATAAACTCACAGTACATACAAAAGGAGTGCGACACTGTGATGTCGAATAGTTGTACCCTTTACATATAACTACTTCACTTCAACCACCCACACGAGTCGATGGGGAGAGGAGTGGAGCCAACAGCGGAACAGGCAAGAAATAAACTGAAACCCCTGAGACGAACAAGGGAGGGGAGAAATGGAGAGAGCGTGAGAAGAGAGAGCAAGAAGGAGAAGCCAAGAGAAGGGCGATTCCTCGAGGGCGGTTGAGTAAGTCGGAGGGGGATGATGATGGAAAAGAGAGAGAGAAGGGAAAAGGAGAGTGGGAGCGAGAGAGAGAGGATGCGAGGATGTGAAGGATGTAAAGGATGTTGAGTGAGGATGGATGAAGGGATGAGGGATTGAGGGATGAAGGGTGAGACCTGGCTTGACTGCGAGGCGACGACGAAAAAAAGGCAGCGCCTGGCAGAAAACGGAAAGGCGGGTGCGGTAATCGCTCGTTAGCGGCGGCGCTGGTCGGGTTGGGCCAGTGTCGCCTTGTACTGTAGTTACGTACTGTAGGTAGTTAACTCTGTACCGCCATTATTATTAATTACCACTTACCACTACCACTACACGAAAAAATATCACGAAAATAGCAAATGTTTTTGGTTTTTTTTTTTAAAAAAAAAAATAAAAATAAAAATTGGGATGGTCGAACATGATCCGCTTCCTCTAGAAGTTCATGACTCATCTCATAAAAAGTAAAAAGCCAACCTGCTCAGGAGATGAGAATCTTGCCTCTCCGGAGACAAAGGTGGTTGCTCTGAAATTCTACGTACAGTCTGATACGCGCGCGTTACATACATACGTAGGTTTGGTTCATTATTACAGCTCGTACGGTTTCGTTCGATTGCTCTCAAGGTTGCTTCTGTTATTAATAATTCATTCTTCTAATAGTTAATTAGCACTTGTCACTCACCGCAGTTGAAATCAAATGATATTTTATTTATCTATGAAGCTGATATGTACATTACATGTCCTAGTTCATAGTTCATCCTCCTTTTGGCCTCCTCCATCTTCTGCCGTGTTCGATACAGCAAGCAAAAACCATGAAACCATCAAAGCTGCCTTTCCCACCCACTCGCTCTCTGCCCCTCCATGCACATTGCGGAGCTTCCTAGAAAGATATCCCCCGCATGAGCCGAAAGCCATCTGCAACCCCAAAAGCCATTGATTAGGCGGACGCTTCCGCCCATCCGTTGGCCTATCGAATTTGTGGCCTTGATAATAATAATCGCCTCGCTACCCTACCCTACCTGCACCTCCGTCCGTGGTCTGTATGAAAGCTATGATATAAATAAACCTGAGCGAGTGAGTATCTATCTCTCCTCCCTTCTAGATTTCATCAATGTATCTTCCTCATCGCAATAGAAGGAATAAGAGAACATTCATAAACAATACCCCACATTAGAAAATGGAAATAAGCCATCCTCTGCCCCCCACGAACCATAGCTAATTATCTCTTTCACCCCCAAAATAGTGCAGGTCAAATCAGCAGCCTGTACATACATGGATGTACTGTACACCTCCAGCGCCCATTTGGAGAAGACCAAGATCAAGAAGAAGAGTAAGTTAATAAAAGCGGAGTTGGTGCAGGCTAAATACAAATCTAGTTGTTGGTAGGCGTAACACTTGTCCTTCATCCCCCCCCAGTCCCCTTTTTACTCATCTACAGGAATGAAAATCCACCTTTCTAAATCCCCACCCCTCTTTCTCTCTACACGTTTGCCCCCAAAAAATAGAGAATTATTCATCTAGTGGGAGGATTGTAATGTATGTACATGTACATACATATACTGCGGGGAATAGCGCTGCCTGAATTCCAGTCATGTTATTACCTACTTCCCTTGTTAGTTAGTTATTAAGAAAGTCAATGGGTTTATTTATATTTTCTAACCGTTACGAGTAGATATGCCTGAATAATGTCCTTGTCTGATGAGATATGAGAGAATATACTGGTGATAAAGCCCGCAAGTTTATGTACATGTATCTATCTTGCATTGACATTTCTCTGCAAGACTATGGTGAAATAAGATGAGCATATATATAAGCAACATCTATGCAAATCCTTCTATCCATACGATTTTACCGATGACAGGTGAGGGCCAAGACAATTGATGAAAGCTATTCCCTTCTATCTTCTATAGGAAAAAAAAAGAAAGAAAAGGAGAAAGAAAAGAAAAAAGGGAAACAGTAGAGAACAAACGAGAAAAGACACTATCAGACTGCTACAATCAAGCTTTTAAATATCATCAACCCAGAAAATATTTCTGAAAACCCTCGAGAAAGAAAAGGAAAACAAGACATAAGCCCCTTACCACCTGTTCCTCTTAACATCATCATATCATCATGCCAATCATCATAATTGACAACCGTATGCGGCCCAATTTCTCCTCCCCCTCCGTGCAATGTGCCGTGATGGCCCATTCCTTCTCCCTTGTTCATGCAGGAGCACAAAATCCGCACGGGCATTTTTAGACATATGAATTATCTTTTCCGGTCTCCACGAGCTCTTTCTCCAAGCCCTTGATGTATGCGTGTATAGTCTTACTCCTGTTCTGGGAGAGGCACACAGACAATATACCAGAACCAGTGCGTCGTAGTTTCGAATCCCTTCTGAATAAACAGGCATCCCACTTTCCTTCATCTTATTGCTTCAGTTCTGGACAGGGACGGAGTTTAGTACTCAGTTTTCGAACGAAGGTAGGCCCTTTCTAAAAAGCATCAATGGAGAAGGAAGAGGTAGGTAAAAAATAACACATAAAAGAGCCGTTCAAGTGCCCTACGATACTTGTGCAACCTCGTTTTTCGAGCTGTTGATGTTCGATTGGAACAGCAGCAGCTGTGCTTTATGAGGGCCAAGGACACAGTCAACAGTTTGGCGGTTGGAAAACACAGAGTGCTTATTGAGTAGGGGATCCGAGGGTGCAGGCGAGAAAGGGGGTGAATTGAGGCGCATATCAAGTGCGACTTCTCCACAGAGAGATAAAAGAAAAATTCCGAGAAATCGCTTTGAGAACACCGAGACAAGTTTTATAGGCTGTTTATACTGAATCTGGTGTATAAGGAAAAGTTGGCACAGGAGATTTCTTCTCTCTTTTATGTCCAGGACGCCGGCCAGCCATCATCAGGTCAGCAATATGCGTACTATGGAGCTTTGGTCTCCTCTGTTCTATTCTTATCATGATTGATTCTGGCTCTGCTCAAATAGCCAGTCTTTTTAGATTGCACTTCACCAGCGCAAAGTTAGCCTATACTATTAGTTATCCCCAGCGCGAGCAGAGAGGCTAGAGAGAGGTGCTCATCAATCACAATGGGGGAAGAAATGTTCCAATCTATGAACTTCACAGATTGGAACTGCCTTGAGTACGGTTAGCAAGGTTTTCTCTCCGATATTATCACCCTGCCGTATATAAGGATGTTTCATTTTGCCGAGATTCCATCAAGCGGGTGACATCAGAGCCATTGCTCTCTCAGAGGTCATGAGGGAGCCTCATATTCAGCCATCAACATTTCAAAATCTATTTATATCAAGCTTTGCGACAACCTCTTAGCCGCCGTCCATCCACCGTCCATCCCGCTAAAGCTGCCCAGGCGGTGCTTGGCTTCCTCAGCCCTTTTTAAAAGTCACATTGGATGGGATGGGAAACCTGCAGGGTTAGAGGAGCTTCCTCTTATGGATTAGATGCCCAGAGGTGGTATTCAAGCCGGATGGAATCTACTAAAAGCAGCCAGCACCAACCGAGCGTACACATGAATCAAATATATTATTTGTCAATCTCCAGGCACTGCATCTTTGGACATCAAACAAGAAGCGGAGTTTTGCATTAGTCACAAAACACTTATCCCCAGACCTAGACCTCGAGCCGTCGATGCTGCTGAGGGCTCCGCTGATATACATTATTATTATTGTCTATTTTCTCAGTTACATGGCTTCCGTTTGTCTTCAGAAGAAATGATATGTAGCTTATGTTATTAACCAGACAGTTTGATGATCTTGAAAGACTGCCATGGCTGATTTTGCTTCTGGTACGGTACTGCGTTGAAAATTTCTTCGATTCTGGAAGCCCTAAGTGCTCTGATGTTTTTTTTTTTTTTTTTTTTTTTTTTTGTCGTTGCCAACCTGTTCGTTCAATCAGTTCACATCATCTTCGATATGAACGAAACAGCCTCTACCACTAAAAATCGAGGTGAAAGATATCCTTTGATTGGATGCATCGAAGTCACTGCAATTAGCAACCGGTTTCAGGTTTCATCCATACCATAACCAAAACGTATTCTGAATAAATATAGATTATTTTTCAAACACAAGCTCGTTGCCGGCTGTATCGTGAGACTAATGGATTCAGCTATACGTATGGCAGTGCCCAGCGATGCCTCACTCGCGTGAGCATCTCATCATTGTTAAAGCCGTATGTGCGTTTGATATCTATTATGGCTGCGGGATGCACAATATAAGTATTGATAGAGACAACATGGATAGTGAGACGTTTCTCACGGCATTTATCAACCCAGGCTGAGGTTCCATAAAACTTTTGACGAAGACTCCTGAAACATGGGATGTCTCGCACCGCCCTGGTGCGATAGCTCCAGCTCACCATGGTCGTCCTTCTCGCTGCTGTCCATTTCATTTGTTGACATAAAAGGACGGGGCGGAAAGGCTTATTTATTTAGCGCCAAGTACTCCGTATGTTTCCCGTCCTGCATTTTGTTCCTCGACGGCTGGGGCTCATAGGACCTAGCACCACACAAACCACAAGATAAAGATAGCGGAGACTCTTGGGGCGGAAATGCTGTCATGAATGGCACTTCTTTACAACCGTGGCGCTTAGAGAGAGTCAACCGGTATCACTGCTCTCATGTCTGATGGGTGTACTGTATGTACACATGTACACAGGGGCATCTTTGGCCAAGCAAGGTTCTCTGTGTCCAATCACGATTAATCTTTGGGCTGCGGCTCTCGTTGTGAGCCTGTGATAGGCATGCATAGCTAGCTGCCTGCAAGCCAAGGGCGCTCATCCCGCTGATACGTGGGCAAGATTAGCCGCCACGGAAGACTTCGTGGCAAGGCTGTAGGGGCTGATGCTTAGTCGAGCTCCGATCTTTAAATATCTCGAGGCTCACCCGCCCCTGGGGAAGAAAGGTCCTGACTCGATGGAGTCACTGTGAAATTCCTAGGGTATTTGGTGAATTTCACTGGAGAAACGCCCGAGAAAAAAAATGCTTGTGGACGTCACAGAAAAGAGTAAGATGCCAGTTTCAAATCCACTGTATGTAGCAGGCGATTAACCTAAGAAACAGTTGGCGATGTTATATCACGGCGGCAGCAGTCGACGCTGGAGGAGGAGTTGCGCCAGGTAAGCTGCTGAAAGTCAATTGCACTCATTGTTCATGGCCAACTTGTATTTGCACAACTCATATTGACTTCGCCGCAAACAGCAACCTTCTAATTCCGTCCGTATCGCGTAAGTATAGAAATAATTTTTTTTTTTTTTCATGAACCACCTCTCCTGCTCTTCGTGTCTTACTGACTCAATTTCGCAGCTTTGCCGGCATGAAGAAAGATTGCGAAAAATGGATAGCGAATAACCCAAATGCTATCACAAAACTTCCAATCCCTCATCAGTTTTGGGCCACTTGCACGGAAGATTTGAACGGATGCTCCAATGCCATATATTCCCATGGTGGTTACGGAGAGCTTGTAAACCTTGGTAGGTGCTGCCTCGAGGAAATTCCTAACTCATCACTGAACTCATAAGCTAACAACTGGTAGATACATGGTCTTGCTTCAAGCTCAAAGAAGCCTCCAGCGACAAGAAATATGTTTGGTATCAAATGACAATGTTCATCAGATGGAACCCGATTAAACAAACTACTTTTATCTTTTGTTCGGACTTCCTCCAATGCCTGCGAGACGGATTGAACCGTCGTATATCTTCTGTCGGCCCAAGTGACCCATTTACCTGGCACGCTTCTTTTGTTGACGAGCTTCGGTTGTTATACGATAATTTTTTTTGGAAGTTCCGGAATTTAGTCCGCGATGCAGAGAAGGTGACCACCGACATTTTATTTTAATCTTCTATTTTCATCTTCCGTCCTTCTTAAAAAAACTAATTTTACGCAGGAACGAAACGAGCCCCAGGCGACCGGGCCCAATTTCCCAAGACTTCACGATATTGCAAGACATGTGATTCACTCAGTTGAAATTCTTGATGTTGCGATAGAGACAGTGGACAGCATCCTCCACGAACATGACCTATTTATCTCAAATGAAGGGAGCACTGTCGCTTTCCCAATACCAGATTTAAAAGCAAACGACGTTACGCGACGCCTGTACTATCATTCTAGGGAACTTCGTGCGATTAAAGCACGATCCGCTTCTCTATACGATCGACTAAAGAATGAAATTAGCCTTGTGAGATCCCTCTTTTATGGAACGTTGTGATGGCGATGATGTATTGCTCACCTCAATCTATCGCATTGTAGTCATTCAACCTCGTCTCGCAAACAGACACGGCCGCAATGAAAATTATATCCGCCGTAGGCTTGATTTTTCTCCCCGGAACATTCATATCGGCAAGTCTCACTAGCACCTATGTTTATTATGTTCAACCGTTTAACGTGTGAACACCGCAGACTCTATTTGGCATGAACTTCTTCGATTTCTCCGTTGACGAAGACACGGGGAAACAAATTTTTGCCATGTCAGATAAATTTTGGGTTTACTGGGCAATATCGCTTCCAGTGACCGCGGCAGTTTTACTGGCTTGGGTCCTTTACGATTACTCGTACTTGATAACCAGCAAGATCAAAAAACCATTATTGGAAGATTCCAAATTCAAGGAGATATTGAAGCTTGGATCGTTTTTCAGGAGAAAGGAAAAACAGTCCGATGCGAATTCGCCGACGTAGCACAGAGGAGAGAGATTGCAACTCTGTGCTTCTATGGCCTCCGGATCGGTAAAGGAGGCTGCGATCGGTATGAATAGTATCACATCAATCTGGAGGCCCGAGAACCCCGACTGGCCCAGATATTTGCTAAAAACTGACACCATTTGGATTTCGAGAAAAAAAATAAAAATAAAAAATAAAAAAATAAAAAATAAAAAAAAGACCAAAGAAAGAAAGAACAAAGATCGAAGTTGGATAATGCAAGAGCGCCCAAATTTTGGAGTGATGTACAACGACTATATATGACAAGCGGATTACATGGAAGCGAATATTTATTTTTTCTTCTTGGATATTCAGGGTTAAGCATTTATCTGAAATCTAATATTGTCCTCGACTTTTCCGGCCATGTTAACATGCACCAAATTGTACTTGTACTCTGCATGTGCAATACATCAGTTCAAAATTTATCAGAGAAGACATGCCATAATATAAGCACATGGAAGCATTTTCTGTGAATTAAAATTCTGCCCTATAGAAAGTTTCAGCTCCTTTCTTGGAAAGATAGGGGTAATTTGTTTTCTATCACAGCTGCGACATTAAAAAACCGTGTGAACCAGACTTGGTTCATGCAAATAATAATTCAGTATTATTAGACACCGTGAGCTCACCTCATCATTGACAACTGCTGTTTAAATATACAACTGCACTCCTAGAGGATAGAACTCATTTTCGCTACCGTTGCTAGGTGAACAACGCGGGAGCATCCATACATACTATTTGTTGAATGGAACATTGGCCAGGATAACATGAGATAGTGGTTCCGATGGTTTTGCTAATAGTAGCTTCTCTCAGGAGAGCTCCCGGAGAGGGCATATTCTTAAGGCCAGCTCCTTACTTTCCCCGAAGCTGCAGAGATCCCTGAATTGGTGGGGTTAAAGCTATGGCAGCCTGTTGGATATGGATCAATGAGTGCTTGAATTATTAGTTCTTCATATCTTTTCGCCTTGTGGTTCGCTAAAAAGTTTTCACAATGTTTCATGGAAAGGACTTACATCTTTCTGCGAACTCTAACATCACTATTGACTCTGTATACCTATTTGCCTCTTTGTGACCTTGTGGTATTTGACATTCTGTGGCAATAGCAAGAGGAGTTCGCCAGGACATGCGGATTACATTCTAGGTTATGAACCACCTGTGCATATCCTCATGGAATGACTGAAAGCTTTTGTATTGCTGTCAACGCACACGAGGGTGTTTCCAGGTTTAAACTGGGACAAGTTGCTGTGATATGGTGCCGAGTACCAGAGTAGCAGCACTACCTATCGTTTGCCTAAAAGAAAAAGGATATGATAGAGCCATCCGGGACTGCTACATACGGACTCCAGGCCGAGTTTTAGTTATCGGAAGAGGAGGCGTTGACAAAAGCGCAGGAATGGCCTATCGGCAGGTTTCCACTCGGTTGAAAGCTGTAGTAAGAAAGGCTTGAAATCTTAACGCTTTGTTTCTATGCGATAGTACATACGTTGATGGATGACGGGCGTAGCTTTCGGGAACCCAGCTACCTCCGGGAGCAAGTTGTGAGATGGATGAGCCCGTCCCTTCCCTAGTAATGACATGATCCCGACGGACACACAAAATTTCCAAGGACATTTGCATAAGATGCATACCAAGAACGAAAACAATGACTCCGCTCCTGCATGGCATCGTGTGATCTTTGTCGAGGAAGTGTGCTAATCGGGGACTCCCTAAAGATCTGATAGTAGATCGCGATAGGTGATTTCTTGATACGCCCTGGGCAGATATATTTCATCAGACCCCAGTCTCCTTATCCTTCACACATCGGCTTATCGCTTGTCATGTTTCAGCGAACGGACAGACAAACAGATCGTATCAAACCGTGGAAACAGCCTTTCGATCCCTGCTATAGGTAGGTCATATAGTAGATCACTTCAGGAGGCTATTGCAGCCCCTGACGGATGAAAGAGAAGATTTGAAAACCATATCACATTGAAGAACTATCATATACTATGATTGAGAAGCCGGGTTCCCTTGCCGGGACCTAACACAAGCCGAAGAAAGAGAATCCCATATTTACCGGGTAGAGTAATAATCTAAGTGCCCATGAGCCGACTGTAGGGAGATGAGTGGCCATTGTCGCATTTAAGACTTCCCCTGCCTCGGACTGCGGGGTGAAAACCAACGCCTGACGTCGTCTCAACGAAGTTTTCCTGCAAAATCTGGGGAACAGCAGGTCATTCGTGGATCGGATTTCCTCGGGCTGCAGGCATCGAGGACCCTGGAGGATCGTCGTACACGGCCAGTGTGGGAGAGCCAGCCATCATGTCAGGGACCCGTTCAGGAACAAGATCGAACGAGCGAACCGACGAACCAGAAGCGAAGGGTTCCTGACGACGACGCAGCTGCGCGAGTGTTGACGATATAACCTGGCCCAGAGAAGGAAGAAGTGATGTGATTGATATGCTTTCTTCCGGCGATTTTCAAATCTCAACGGGTCATTGCAAGCATGCATCTAGGTGTTGGCATGTATAAGTCTTGTTTGCTGCTAGTCGGTGTTGCTCGAGTACCCCTATTCAGTTAGTTAGATCTCCGTTTAAATCGACATTCGTGAATGATAAAGTATCCACACCGGACTGGTATATGATACCTACAATGCTTTAGTATTCTCTAGGTACTTTGCTGAACATTCTACATGGCTACAACCGCGAGAGAATCTTTCAGAGAAACGAAACACACTGCTGAAAACAAACAAGAACCATTCTCCATGTGAAGAAAAAAGAAAGCTTAAACACACCTTATGCCTCATGAAACAAAGCATAAAAAGGGTACTCTTGTTGTTGATACCTCCTCTTTGTTTCTGTTTCCTCCCTCCTTCTATTATTCTTTCCTTTGGAGGCCCTCCCTGTTGGTGCGCAGTGCTTGATTGGACTGCGAGCTGATGCGCCACTGATTCATGATCTATTTGCTCAGCGCTCTTGTCTGAGAGCAAAGGGAGATTCATTTGTGGAATTACCTGGATGGTTGAGGCAAAGGCAAGCCACTGTTCCTCTTTTGTTTCTCCCCTAGGAGGATTCTACTTTGCAAATCGCCATTTATTGTTTAATATTTTTTTATATATTTTTTATATTTTATATATTTTATAGTTTTTATAATTTATTGTGAAGGCACAGGAAGTCATACAAAACCCATACATGAATAAAGCCTTGGAGCTCTTTGGAGATGGGAGACGGTTGTGTGGGGAAGAGTCCCCAATGAATGGCAATGTTACTAATAATGTACACAGTACGCTGCAACCCCGGGGGGGTGATCGTGAACAAGCCATTGTGTCTCGCACCGTCGTACAGCCAGAAGTCTTGGGTGCGTTTCATGTACCATTTTGTCTGTAGGATGGGTTTAAAAGGGAGGTTTGGCCTGGGAGTTAACTGGCCGTCATGGAAAAAACACGAAGAAACTCTTGAACCAGCTGGATTTATTTTTTCTGGGGTAGTGACCGCGCCAGAGAAGTTGCTGAAAGCGGCGTCAAAGTTACAAGTTCTTAACGACCTAACCTATGTATGCTTCGTGTCCGTTGTTGGTTTAAATAACACCATTGATTAGAGTTTCGAGTTTCGAAGACGGGGTTCATGGAAATACTCATAGCGTGTGTACAGTTCCTCAGGCGGATCTGTATCATCATCAAGCTTTTGCAAAAATGTTCATGCTCATTCTGCTGCAGGTGGCTCGCTAGATATATTGTTCATTCTTCACACAGGGAGATCAAACGACGGAGTATATATATCTTGTCCGGTACATTGGGTACAGGGCCCAAAATTAAACATTTAGGCAGAGCCATGGCTCGCGGGAGTTTATATACGGAAAAATAGGTCAATGAATCATAACGGGTGCGGAAACGTGAACCCAAACCATCCCATCCGGTCCAGGAGCTATCATGCTTGACGTAGTTATCTTTTCAGAGCGATCTTTTCCCCCTTTTCTTTTTCTGTTAAATTGTCAACTGATCCATGATCGCGTAGTTTAGCAGTTGAGAGTTGCAATTGGGCCTGAGCATTAACATTGAAAGTGTTGCTGGAGATTGCCCACATGTCACAGCGCCATGTCTGCCAATTGGTTGATGTCTGGCGAGCAAAAGCAAAGAGTGAGGTGGTGGGCGCCAGATAATTTATTAATGACGCCCATTGGAAGCCAGCAGGGGCATCAGAATGTGGACAATGCAGTATAAACGTTGCATATGTAAATCAAAAGCAGCATCCAGGGACACAGGGAAGCGGGAAGCGGATTCTCTTTTTTTCTGAACGGAAATCGAATGAGAATTATAGGGGCCAAAGCTATTCCGTTATGAATGAATGCAACAGTGAGGGACGTAGGCAAGAGATGGTACAGTACGCACACAAACCTGTAGGTAGTTAGCTACCAATATCAGAATTTCATTTTAGGTATGTTTGGTCATAGACTCGGCATACAGAACCCTTCTTCTTGTCGTACCTGGGGCTGCAGCTGCAATCCAGTAGTGAGAACCGCTGCAAGGGCGGCCACAGGCGAAGAACGGCACTGTACATGTACATACATACAGTACATACATTGTTCGCCTTAAGCAAGAGCTAGCTCTTTCGCTCCTATATACCGACAAGCCTGCTCTTGCATTGATTAACCCCCCCCAGTCTATAACCATCATTGGAATCCGTTGAGATGTGACCATGGCTCGTTGCAAGGTTTCGACAGCGTTTTAGATCAATACCTAGCTGTTACGGAAGGGTACTTTGGATTGCGTTGAATCTGGGAAGGTGCGGAGGTATTCCCCTTGGCTGACCATACCGTACCGTACCATACCGCATTTCCCTACGATCTGTCCTGCCCCGACAGCCCGAAGTGGTTTAGCGCGACTGGTTCTTTCAGTCTGGTCGTCACACTTTTCCGCGCTTTCTCTTCTTCCTCCAACAGCGGACGCCCCGTACCATACCACCAATACCATACCACTGATACGAGGCGTAATAAACATACATTCATTCAATTTGATCAATCAGCCTCCATACAACCATCCCTCAACCTCCATCGTCCTCCTTCGACGCCGCCATTCTATACTCCTTTCCAGCCCTCCAGCCTCCCTATCACTGTCTACTGCCCATATCACCGTATACACGCCTTGTTGCCATCGCTCTTTCGCATCTTCCTGTTCCTGATCCCTTGTGCACAATTCCTACGCCATCTTGGCTGCCGATCGACGGCCCCTTCGAGTCCCTCCCCGTTGCGTTGCCCTACTCCTATAGTAGTGGAATAACGTCCATTTTAACCCTCAGGTTCTCGACCGGGTAAAAACCTGTCTAGCTACATTTATTTTGTGGCAGCAACCAGATATATCGGCAAAAGGGCGTGGTCGGATTTTCACAGCCACTCACCGGTCTTCTCATTGATATATCGGACGGGCCCTCCCCCCATCCCCGCGAACCCAATTAAGGGCTGCAACTCCTACTTTACGTTCGACTATACCAGGGCATTGATTTGATCTTTGAACGGAAGGCCAACATTGACACTGGCTGTCAGACCTTCTGGTGACCTGGACGTGTTGAAGCAGTATTTCACAGGACCCTCGCTATCTCTCACCCTCACCCCCCTCGCAGGAAGTCGCTCTGGTGCATTCCCACGATACTTATATAACCTCCTGCCTAAAACCCAATATATATCGAACTCGGCGAATTATATCCTCGTTTCTGATTTTCCGGGGAAAATTTCTGCGGGCCACCTAGTGACCGTTTTCTCTGCATCTCTGCGTTATCGGGGCCAGTCTGGGACCGAAAACAATCTCTCCGAAGCTTGGATTCCTTGTTGTTTGAGGCTTGTGGGACATTACTTGGGGGAGTGGACAGCTTGGCTGATACCGTTGCGGTCCCCTTATGAAATCACGTATCGATGGGAATGCCGGTTCATCTCACATCACAGGTGACGTCTCACCGATAGCGTCTAATACGTCTTCCGAAATGGCGTGGGCCATCCCCGCCGACCTTTCGCGACACATTCCTCTCAAATCCTCTTTTACTTCGCAACACTCGAGCTCATTGCCGTCTACTCCTTATCACCACCCTCGCGACCTCCAGTTCGTCTCGAGATCCCCTTCACCGAACCGCAGGAGCAGTTCTCCACGATCTACCCACTCAGAGTCTACGCACTTACTCCCATCACTACGACGGCCCTATGGAGGTTGTAAATATGAGACTGGGATGGCCCATTTCCGGCGGCGGATTCCGTATTCGCTGGGGAGCGAACTCTTACCCAGGGAATCGGGTCCGCTCAAGGAACAGCTGGATCCCGCTGACGAGAAAAAGCTCACTGGTGATATGAGAGAACTTTATCATAGGTTGCTGCCGTCTGAGGAAAGCGAACAGAGACGGTCAAAGTTTGTGAACAAGCTGGAAAAATTGCTGAATAAACAATGGCCGGGGAACAACATTCGAGTTCATGTGTTTGGATCATCTGGAAACAAGCTCTGTTCAAGTGATTCCGATGGTAAGGATTTGCGAGGACGGAAATAATGAATGCAGTTGACTAATTTTTCCATTATCCTAGTTGACATTTGCATTACTACAACCTACAAGGAGCTTGAGAAGGTTTGCATACTGGCTGACTTTCTTGCTAAAAGTATGAACTGGACCCTAGATGATTTTCCCTGGCATTACATCAGCTGACACTTCTCTCCAGGTGGCATGGAACGAGTTGTTTGCGTTTCTCATGCAAGAGTTCCGATTGTGAAAATCTGGGATCCCGAACTGCGATTGGCATGCGATATGAACGTCAACAACACCCTTGCTCTCGAGAATACTCGAATGATCCGAACATATGTTGAGATCGATGAACGAGTACGACCCTTAGCAATGATTGTTAAGTACTGGACTAAAAGACGGATACTGAATGATGCCGGTAAGTCGTTCTTAGCGGATAGGCCCTACTTGTTGGCACGTTACTGACTCGATATCTCTTCAGCTCTTGGTGGAACTCTGAGTTCTTATACATGGATATGTCTGATAATCAACTTTCTCCAAACGAGGACTATCCCCATCTTACCTAGTTTACAAGAAAGATGTGCCAAAAATACTAACGATACAGGTGGTTCGGGTTCGTCGTTTGACGATGACCTCGAAAAGCTTGCTGGATTCGGGAAGGAGAACAAATCGACCTTGGGCGAACTTCTCTTCCAGTTTTTTCGGTATTATGGGCATGAAATTGATTATGAAACAAAAGTCATGTCAGTCCGGAAGGGTACGTTGATATCGAAAGAAGGGAAAGGCTGGCATCTTCTACAGAATAATCGCCTCTGTGTGGAGGAGCCGTTCAATACATCGCGGAATCTTGGCAATACCGCAGATGATACCTCTTTCCGTGGATTGCATCTGGAATTACGGCGGGCGTTTATTGCGGTATCTGAGGGGAAATTGGACGAGTGCTGTGAGCAATATGAGTATCCTCCTGAGGAAGAACGCAATTGGGAAAGACCGCCACCTCAGCCACGACCAATACTCGCACCTACTCCTGCTATTTCTTCGCGCGGAGGCAGAGGGGGAGGCAGAGGAGGTCGCCATAATACTCACTATAATCGGGGACAAAACACTGGCCGCCGGCCCTCAAGCAGTGCGAACCGCCCTAACAACGCTCGACATACAAATCCATCATTCGCAGCAGATATTGCACTCCAAGCCCAACAGGCACAGCAGGCGCAGTACTTACTCCATGACCATCTTTATCAGCAAATACAAATCCTGCAAGCTCAAGAGCAGGAGTTGCGAATGCAACTTCAAAATCAAGCGCTCATTAGTGGCAGGCCACCTCCAACCCTACTTCGACAGCCGTATCTGCAGTTTCCGTTTCAACAGCAAGACCCATCTGGTCCAGATGAAAATTCAAGAGCCCGAGCCGGAACTGTAAATCACCCGCCTTTAAGCGCGCCTGTTCGGCAGCACGTATTTTATAACCCTTCTTTCATTCCAATATCCCTTCCCACTCCCCAGGGAACCAACACAGACCCACCATCTCCCTCCATGGCTGCGGCCCCTTCTGACGCTCGTCGTAATCATCGACGATCCTCGGTTGCGAATGGTTCCCCTCGCGGATCGCTGCGAGCTCAATCCCAACCTGCACGGCCTTTACAATCTCCAGTGGTACAAAACTTTGGTGGCATATATCAGTCCGTACCTCCGGGTGAAGCTCCTCATACGCCAATCTCAAGACTGCCACCAGCTTCTCCAAAGAGGGCAGGTGCTGAACCCGAAGCACCTATCACAAACGGCATTCCTATGTTTGCAAGACCGTATATGGACGAAAATCGAGCCTCAGAGTACGTTGGCTATTATTTAGGAGATTCCCCTCAATCTCAGACAACCCTTAATCTTCCAATGACATCTCCCCATTCTATAGCCACCGGGTTGGCAATCCAAAACAGCGGACTGTTCTCACACCTCCGGAATCAAGCGGAGTATCATCATACCGTGAGGACTTCTACTGAAAAGACCAGCCCCCCCACGGAATATGCCCACGTGCCTGACCATAGCAGGCGTTCAAAAAATAATCAACCCTGCGGTCGACCCAAGTCCCAAAAGGATCGAGGTCCGCTCATCGTTGATGGCTCCATCCCGATCGGCGACCGCCACAACTCGTTGCCAACAGAAAATCAAGATCATTTCGTGCCCATGAGTCTCAGCACTTCGGCATCCGAAGATAGGCCGTTTGATACTCCTGGTAGTGCATCAGACACACTCTCCCAAGGGTTGCCAGACCATGTCCCCTTTGATGAGGAATATGAAAAGGCCCTCGGACGGGGTGGACAAGCTAATCAATCGCAACCTCATATGAACGGTTGGGATTCTACCAGTACTAAGGGTGCTTCGCTAAATGGTCACCTCACCTTGTCAGAAAGGCTCCAAAGACATCAAATATCCGATACCGGCCGCTCACCGGATTCACACGGGAAGATGAAAATGAATCATTACAAGGGGCCAAAACAATACACATATAGTGCGGAAAGTCGACTGCTTGAAAAAGAGCACCATGGTCCATATGATAACTTTATCCAGTCAGCTAATCCCTTGTCTGCTCTCTCCCCGGTAAAAGAAACGCGAACTGCTTCACCAACTACAAAACGACGAGCAAATGGCGTAGATTCTGAAAAAACCAATGGATCGAGCCACAGGAACAGACAGCGGGGACGCCATGATTCTGTCAGCACTCACCATCAGTCAGACAATAACAAAGAGAAGCAGACGGATGCCCACCATCGAAAACCCAATGGCGTGCCATCATCTACTAATGGAGCCGGTGGAAACGAGCATCATCACCATGCTGGATCAGGCTCTACTGGTTGGCAAATGACGAAGAAGAAGAACAAAAAGGGGAACAAAGCCACTGCAGAACCAGCACATAACCTTTCCAATGGCGTCGAGCCTCTCCCAACTGATGTGTCATTGAGGAAAGGTGGCTGATGTGGGACAAATATTTTATTTCAGCTGCGGGTCATTGCGACCTCACTCCAGATTATGATGTGGATGTGATTTTATGATTATTATCGCCAGGGTGGCTCTGTTTTCACCCGCAAACTTAACCGCCATTTTTTACTTTGCGCTTGCTCCTTAAGAGTCACTGCCAATGCGCTGTACGATACCTTGAAAAGAAACAGCTAAATGTCGGCTTCCCAAAAAAGATGCCACCCAATGACTTGCTCATACGGCTTCGCCTCAGATGAGGAGGCTCATTTTATTTCATCAACCTCACTCGACGGTATGAGGCCTCTACGAAGCGGCTCTTGAAGGCAAGACGTGATATCAACCACCTTTCTACGCATGTCATGTGGCCGTGCAGCTTTATGTCGTATCCATCCACGTGTATCAATACGCCGCTGGAGTGTGATTTATCTTATGAGCAAAAAAAGGCAACAAAACACTTTAGTAGTGATATCCTACCATCGGCTCACCGCCACGGTCGCGTTAGTCGACCAGAAGGAGGATTACTTGTGTAGGATGCTTCAAAGGAGAACAAGAAGGATAATGGTCGCAAAGAGAGCAGAGTTCACGAAGATAGCAAGGAGAAATGCAAAGGAAGGATCAGGAATGGAAAATAAAATATCTCTGGGAGAAATTACCTCGGTTGTCTTTTTGCCTTTTTTTTTTTTTTCTTTTTTTTACACTTTCCATAACTATACATTTCCCTCTTTCTGCACAGTCATGAAACGAGTGCGTTTTTTGTTGAGATCTTTTTTGGCATGTTTTTTTTTTTTTTTTCCTTTTTAGTTTGCAAAAAAAGAGCCGAAGAAATGATATTTTCCTTTCATTTTTCTTTGTCTATTCAGATGTGGGAGGTTTTTTCTTTTCTTTTCTTTTTTTTAACTTCCCCCTTTCGAAGAAATTTCTTGATGTCCTTTTACTGCAACCTTTATTTTTCCCACTGCTCTTCAGGGTCGGATTCCCCCCTTCTTGTCCTTAATCCCCTGTTCCGTTTTTGCTCTTTAGTACCGTACATTATTCATATCTCATACCGGTGTCCTCTTTGCGTTTGAAAACATGACTTACTTTTACCATATTACATTGCGCATTAGTCATGATTATCCAGTTCCATTTCAATGTTCCTGATTGATTGTTCTTGTGTCAGCGTGTGTCTTATCTGCTTCCTTGTCGGATATTCTTTGTCCTTTTTTTTGCTCCTTTTCAAGTTGGATTTTACAGGTATCATTGTTTGTCATTCATCACTCGGCCTATCAGTATCAAAATTGCTTGTTACACCTGTATGGCTTTTTTATTTTTTATACTATTTTCTATCTTCATTCTGCTATGTTTCTATGTCATCACTTAACTTGCTTAAATTGTTTGGTTTCTACTGTTACCACTCTGCATCATCATTATATAAAGATTACCGTGGGGGGGGGTTTCATTTTCCCTCTGTTGTGTGTGTTCTTTAATTTTCTCCAGTGTTTTAACATTATTCTATTCCGAATTTTTTTTTTTTATTTTTATTTCAAACTTTCTACCATGCGTTTTCGTCTAGCTAAAGGGGTTATAGTAGTTACGAAGAATACAACAATACAATTATTAAAACTATAAATTGACAAAGTCCTAAAATTTATTATTTATTTCTCCTTTGATTTCCTCTCTACTCTACTCTCTAGGAGACTTTTACATATATACATGCAAGTCCTCTATTCTCTAACGAAGGAGTAGAGGAAGCCTCGGATAGTATGTTACAAGGTGAACACGAAGTGAATTGAAGGAAGGAACGAAGGGTTGTATAAATTACTCAAGAACTCAGATTTACAATATTCCATTGTATCACAACAAAGGTCAAGAGATTGAGATAATACATAAGCGCCGTCGTATTTGAATACCCGGGGTGCATTAATGAGGTTTATTATCGTAACATAATGGCGAACACATCCGGGCTAGAGGTTTATGGCTTAAGTACAATCGTAGATAGGAGACTCGGAAAAAAAGGAAAGAAAAGAAAAGAACAGAAAAGAGAAAAGGACGGAGAAGGAGAGGGGGGGGGTAGATCTTTAAATAATACATGGTGTGAATAAACAGGGGAAAAAAAGGGGGGGGGAATATGAATAGAAAAGATGCAAGTCATTAAACAAGATATGGCAGCGTAGGCTACGTTGGACACGAAAAAAACAAGCCCGAAAACTCGGGTGCATCCTGCAAAGTGGACTATGTTGATGGCGATCAAGAGAAAGGCGGGATTAGAGGGGTTTATATGGGTGTAAACATGGTCCACACTCACGCACCGAAAACTGGCTACAGCAATGGAATATACAGTTACATGTACAGAAATCTCCAAGGGGCTTAAAGCATGTTTCAAGAACAAGAATGTTGCAAAGATGATTGAGCGAGACGGTCTATCTCTTTCTGGTCGTTGCAAGGGATATTGGGAAAAGGTCAATCACACACTCGAGGTCCTATACAGAGATCTAACGCTCCGTTCTCTTCTCAAGTAGCCTTTATTCTATTTGCTTTTTTTTCTTAACTTCGAACCTCAGCGAAAATGTATGGGAAAATAACTCGACAAGCTGTCCAGAAGACGATAAAACATTCGAAGAAAGTTACGGGGAACATGTAGGCTGGTTGGCTGCGGGCGAAATCCCATATCGAGAGGAAAGCGACGGAGTAGAAATGTCGAAGGAGAACCCATGGGCGTGGGGTGACACCTGCAAGGAGGGCAATGGGCCCGTCTACCAGACCCATTTGCAAGTAGCGGAAGCAGCCTAGTTGGAGGGCTTTGAGGTAGGGGTCTGTATAAAAGATAGGTAGGTTAAGAGCGAGAATTGATACCCCTACTTAGCGTCCAGAGAAATAGGGTCCAGGGGAAGTGAAAAAAGTGCGTACGGAGAAAGGAAGTATACATACCATTTGCAGCGTAGAGGCTGTATAATGCTTGCGCCAGGATGTTAATGACGCTTGTCAGTCCCTTCCGTTCCCAGTGGAACTTGGACATTTGTTTTAGGACTTGTTGTTTATTGGTGAAATCGGGGACGTTTTCGGGGCTGAGGAGGGTGCGGAGAAGGACAACGTCGTTGAACGCAACCGTCATTCCACCTCCTGTCAATGGGTGTCGCATATTCAACGAATCGCCTAGAAATACTAGGCCGGGCGTCTTGTTTGTGGTAGAGGGAAGGAAAGAATTGGGCATGGACCGCAGACCGCCTTTCTCTAGTGCTTTCGCGAAGGATGGCTGCACGCATTTGGGGAGGGAGGGGAGGACAACACTTCGTAAATGGCCCTTGACGCCGCCGTTCTGTACCGATGCGGAGGGTAGGTTTTCAGGAATGTCGACTAATATTCTCGTCTCACGTGTACCGATCTGATATAGAAGGACAGGAGGGCCATCCGGTAACACGACATGGCCAAAATTCTTCCGAGGAAGCTCTGCGTCTATGAGCTCCAGGCCCCAGAATTTCGACTTCACTCGAGGTGTTGTAGGTAGGTATTGTTTGCGGAACTTGGAAGCGTATCCATCCGCAATGAAGGTCAATGGGGCAAAGAAGTAATCCTTCTGCCCATCGGTGGTGCATTGGACACCCAGCACCTCATTATCTGTCGATGAATGGATGACCGAGACAGCCGTAGTTTCAACAATGGTGACATTAGGCGTCACCCTCGCCGACTCGCGTAGGCGCATGATGAAGCGGCCATGGTGAAAAGAGCGACCTTTGAACGGCGCGCCTTGCTCATCCTTGGGATACAGGATAGGCACCTCAGTCCCATGATAGATCACGTCCATGCCATGGCACTCAATGGCATCGATATCCTCCAAACAATGGCCCAACCCCAGCTTCTCCAGCGCTCGCACGCCTCCCGGTTGTAATAGCTCGCCAACGATGCGGTCTGGTTCTTTCAACGACCTCTCCAGGAGAAGCACGCTGCGCCCTTGTTTTCCCAATGTGACGGCTAGTGCACAGCCAGCAATTCCAGCGCCCACTATCACAACGTCTGCCTCATGGTGCTCGCATCGCCGCCGCTCGCCTTCGTCCGAGTAAACTCTAGGGGTCTTGAGGACGCCGTTGCCGTTAGGTAATCGGGGAGGTATGGCCATGCTGCTTGGATCGCGAACGATCGAACGTTTATCTGCGCGAGGTGAAGCTGAAAAGGTATATTAGCAGCGTGTAGTGATGGGGAGCCGAAACGGCATAATTTCTGGAGGTAGATATAGGGGGTTGCGGGCGAGGAATCGGAGAATTGAGGACAAGAATAGATTTATTTGCCTTGGAAAGACTCTTGCTGGGGACGAAACTTCCGCCTAAACATTGTGACAGGGGCAGGCTGCGGGCTGTGATTGGCGGAAGGGCCTTTAAAACAGGATAGGAACGATTAGTCATGGGCTTGGCACAAAGAGTGGCGTGACTTACAAGCATGTGATTGTTCGATTGTCATTTTGCTAGCGGAAAACCAAATTCTTTTGTTGCTGCGGGACGGGACTCGTACGACTGGTGGTTGCCACCGCCGCCATGCTAATTTTGCTAACAATAGAAAATCTTGACAGGGCTGCAAATAATACCGTAAAGGAGTCAGGAGGGAAATCTAGAGCCTATGAACATTTATTTATTGCAATATCAAACTAAGAAGGGTCACATCATGGGAAAGTAATCTAGCCTTTCTGGTGACAACATATCGTACGTTAGTTGAAGCACCCGCCTGCTATTTTCTGACAGGCCCAGTGCAGCGGAAGCTATGAGGCTCAGCCGGCCACTAGTTCCTCCATTAAAGAACAAGAAGAGAGAAGAGAGGCAAAAGAAGAAAACCCGCAACCTTGCATACTAGTACATGTACATACATAGGAAAATAGACATGAAAGAGTAGATATATAAAAAGAAAGGGCCATTACCAACGCCAGGATAGTTACTCTGACAATATACAGGAAAAGGAAAAGAGGAGGCTCATACGACACCCGGCCGCACTGATTCCTCCGCCAATGGTTCTCCAAAAGGATCCTCCGCTCCGTCCGCGAAGACGCCCTTTTCACTCCAATCCCCTTCCTCAGCCGTATCCGGCGAGAAACATTTCTCCAATTCCGCCCGTTCCTTCCAGTTCCTGACAATGTAATCCGTGTATAGTAAGTCCTCAAATTTATACCCCTGGAGCCGTGGCCCCTTCTCCAAGCCGTTACCAGAGCCACCGGTCGCATCAGGTGCCCGGATATTATCCTTCAGTACTTCAATGGCTTCCGGGAACGAAATAAAGCGATCTGGCCCGAACTTCCTAGCCTTGAATGTGTGGCGTAGAATCCGTGCCAATTTTGCGATATGCTCTATCTCCCGATCGAAGCTTTCTCTAGTGTATTTGCTTGGCAGGGGGAAGTAATCCTTCGATTTTGAAACCATGAAACTGATCTCGTCGCAAAGGGCACGGTTGACTGCGGAATGTCGTTTGAGCCCTGTAAATATCGCCCATCTAACACCCTCGAAGTTGCCCGTGCGATAAAATGCTCGGGCGATGAATTTTATCGCAACAGGATCGAATGGCGCGAAGGCGGTGTATTTTGATTTGTTGATTGTCCGGAACAGTTCGAGCACTGCATCATTATTGCCGATATCGAGGAGTCGAGCTGCGATGGTGGATGCCACGTGGTGCTTAACGGGCATGAGTTTCTGTTGTCGGATGTGGTAGTAGTTCAAGACTGCCATTTTAACTGCTTCTATCTCGTCCATTTCGCTTGCTCGCATTATGGCCTGGAAGAATTGCGATGTAACAGGCTTACCGGGGAGCTGAATGGTGTCGAATTCTTGTAGAATTGCCTTCGCATCCCGTGTATCGCCGTGGAGTAGAATGCTGGCAGTAACGGCCAAATCCAGGTGTAGGTGTTTCATGACCATACCAGACTTTTTGGCGTCCTGGAACGAAGTCAGGGATAATTCAGGTTTTCCCGCATTTATGAAATACATCATCTGTGTGTGCAACGGTGTAAATTGTCTAATATGCCTTGAAGACTCCGGCATAGACATGGCTCGCCGCCACATGGCTGCAGTTTCTTCTGAATTGGGCTTCTTTTCCGATTCATTGACTGGGAAGGACGTTGCATCATATCCCAGCACCTGGCGTGATGTGGCAGCGTAGCCATATTTCTGTTCAGTCGCACGGAACATTCGCCATAAGCCAGCGGGGCTGCACTTGGCAGATAGACGCGCTTCCTGGAGAAGTTCCATGAAGTACGGTCGTTCCAGCTTGAGCTTCCAGCGCTTCTCTTTGACAGTTTGTAAAATTTCCTCCACCATTTCCACAGTCCCTTTCTGTATAAAGGCTTTGATGATTTGATCGAAAAGCAGTTTATCAAGAACCAGTCCATATGTATTGATCGCATCAAAAACAAATTGATAGATCATATCTCCCGAGTTTGCAATCCAAAACTCAAGGAAAACGCGGTGAAACATCTGCGTGAATCTAAATGGATTGTTTGTTGATAGTCCAAGTTCATGCATCCGTGCCAGGGTGGCTTTCACTCCATCCCAATCACAGCTCACTGCCTTGCCGTATGCAATGAGTCCTAGGGTTCGCGTCTTGAGCGGAATATTGTATTCGTCTGTCATAGTTCTAACAAGCATGTCAGCCTTGTCGGCCATTCCAAACTCGACATATGCGCCCAGCAAGGGATCGAAAAGCTTTTCTGTAGGAGAGATTCGACAAGACGCCAAGGTGTCTAGCAATTTCCGAAATTGTGTTTCCATGAGGACGATGCTTCGAGTTCTGCTCCACAGTCCTCCAAGATAAATACCGGACGCGCCACAATCAGTATCATGTCGGATATATTTGTATAGTACAGTTTTAGCCTCAGACAACCGGTGTGAGCTTATCAGGGATTTAAGTACCACCCGCATTAGAACTGGGGTAAGTTCAAACTCTTTGGCGTATTTCAGGTACAAAGTGGCCAGCGATTCAAACCTCCCGTTTTTCCACATTGCCAATAGCATAATCTCCCATATCGTGGGACTGACCTTCTCGTTCGCTTCAAACCAATAGAAGAGCTTTTGTGCGAGGTGGAGCCTGTTCCTGTGCAAACTTGTGTACAAAAGATGGATGGCAATGTCATTTCTCGCTTCCTCGTTGCCTTTACGATTCGAATTCACGTCACGTAGGAACCTTAGAGTAGCTTCGTCTAACAAGTGATGATCGAGAAGTCTCTGGACGGCTAGAGTCGGGTCGCTCAGTGGTAAATTTTGGTATTTTTCTCGAAATTCAGGCGGAACGCTCATGGGATAGGCTAGATCCGTACGGAGGTCTTTACCACTTCTCAATTTCGGTTTATATTTGTTCAAGAAAAATGATGGTTGAAACGGCTCTTGAGCCAAACCTTGAGAACGGCCTAGTGTTGATGAACGAAGGGAGTGGTTTGGCACCGCACTTGGAGATCGACGGGCAGCCTCGAGGGATTCGTTCGATGCCCCAATGCCATCGTCCATGGTTCTTGTGTGGGATTCCGGGGAACCCATATTATCCGCGCCATCCAAGTTCCCATCAGTGCTCTCGGCAAGTTCATGCTTTCGGCGCTCGGCTCTCTTCTTAAATGATGCTAGGCCGAGAAACTCGCCGGCTTCGGCAGCCTCCATCATTTGAGCCACCGTTGCAGCTCCTGCCCCAGCAGTGTAATTTGGACATGACGTCTGGAGACTTCGCTTGGACTCGACAATGCGTTCGGCAAACTGGACTCGGCGGTGGATATCGTAGGTAATAGTACCGACGGCACACAAACCCCCAATGGCACCAATGGTCGATCCAGCTAAAGCTATCTGTCGTAGGACACGTAAAGCATTACGGGACGGAACTCCAGTTCGAGCGGATTGGTGGGGGAACATTGTGAGGAAAGTGGATGTTGGGAGGTTTCTGAACCAGCTCGGTTGGAAAGTCCATCAATTGAAACCCATGGACTGGGTTTCCTGGGCGGGATAGAAGGCGCAATGACGACTTCTGTAGCGGACAATGAGATAAGAGACGTTCTGGGACGAGATAATACTGGCATGGATGAAGAATGGCAGCAATGTCGTGTTGGTGATGAATTTTTTCCGGATCGGTTGATGAAGTTGAAAGATGGCCCCATTGCTTGGCATGTACACGTGATGTGGTAACAATCCACGCTTAGGTTATCACTATAAGTAACTTATAGTTATGTTCTGAACAAGACAGAAGACCTTTCGTGAGCAACATAATTACTATTTGTTATGTACATGTACAAAAGTAATAAATTTAAGAGTTGTATATACAAGTAGTGAAGTATCATAGTGAAAAAGATATGTGCAAGAATCTCGAACTAAAGAAGAATATAAACAGGAAGAAAAGTCGCCTCGTCCACCGCCCCACCAACACCGCGAGATATCCTGGAAGCCACGACAAAAAGCAGCCAATAAATAAAATCAAGCCAGAATTCTAGTTTCTGGATCTAGATACGCAACTGAAACGTAGGCCCTTCAAATTCCCGGATTTACAGAACCCGATAAGAAGAGGTGAGAAGGGAGGCATCGGTTCGTGCAGATAGGCTGAAAGGCTACCGGAAAGGGGTGCGCAGTCAGTCGGTAGTATGTATGTACTTCGCGAAATAATATTAGATGACGCGTTTAATCCTGCTCGCTTGTTCCCAGGCTGTCTTGGCCTGGCTCAAGCTTGTTCTCCATATATACTAGCAAAAGAGTCAGTATAACTGTATCAAAACTGAATGTCCGGGCACATAGTGTAACATACCATGAGGTTTAATGAAAAAGGATGCTACCATTGCCAAAGCAATCGTAGCAGATAGGCACATAAATACAGCCTGGGGTAAAGTGCCGACAGTCAAGCTGTAAATCAAGTTGAAGATCGTTGGTGCCACCACGCGCGCAAGCGCATGAAGTAGACCAATCGCACCCAATAACTGGCCAGTCCTGTTAGCAGGGATATGCTTTGTTAACGAGGATGTGAGGGTTGGCGAAGCCATTGCACCCATAGCCGCAATCGCTCCAGAGGCCAGCAACAGCTCACCACTCCGTACGAAGCAGTACCCAAGGTACCCGACCAGGTCGAGTATCGTAGAGATCCTAATTAGGATTATGTCTAGCATATCGGAGCCAGTGTTGACGTGGCTTCTTTGACTGCGTGGACCACGGACGAGGCGAGTTAATGTCGGAAGAACCACAAGGAGTACAACTACTCTAACAGAGCTGGCTATGGACACGAAAATGCTTGCCTCGAAGTTCCCCCAGCCGAACATGTACTCGGAATATATCACGATGATCGACATGGTGCCCATCCCGACACCGAATATCACAGCGTCGATTGATGCAAGGATGATCAGATTGATTCGTACATTGCGAAGGGGAGGTCCATGGAGTGCCGTCGTGGGGCTGGGGAAAAGGATAGAGAGGGGTTTTAAGAGATTCATCGGGTTAAAATCCGCCAGCGACCAGGAAGAAACCCTGTGGAATTTGAAGAGACCTATCCCTCGATTCTTGCGATTGAGCAATTGGCGGGATTTCGATACTGACTCCGGCACAGCGAATACCATAAATAGCATGAAGAACACTAGGCAGCCCAGGACGGAGTAGAACACGATAAGAATATTGCCGGTCCATTTGATGAGATATCCAGCAATCAAGGGACCCAGAGCAATACCGCTAAACAATATGCCATGGAAATATCCAAACGCAACGTTTCTACTATGTGGTGGTACGCAGTCTGCCGCATATGACTGTGTCAGGGCCACGGCGGTCGTGACAGATCCGAACATTCCATCAAGAAATGCTGCCAGTAGCAAGAAATTCACTGACATCCCGCCATCTTGAGACGCCACCATCAGCATAACAAGCTGGCCAAGGAATGTACCAAATGCCGAAAGGGCAATGATCCTAGTTCTTCCATAGCCATCGGTCAAGACCCCAAGCCTAGGGCTTGCGATAGCTGCGAGGGTCCCGGCAATTAAATTCAATTGTAGTTGAAATCTCGAGGCTCGGGCTTGGATCTCGGGAAGTCGACACTGCGGGTTCTTATCTCCGAAAACGACTGGAAGAAAGGAAAATGTAGGGTCCTTTAACGCCTGATCGACTAAATATTCGCGGCAAATTAAAGTCAAGGCGAGATTTATCTGCGGTACAACGACGCCTCCGAAGGCAATCGTGAATGGAAAAAGGGGTGGAAGTACCCAGTATATCTACTCAAAATTCCAGAAGGATAATCCATAGATTAATAAAAAAAGAAAGGCATGAGATACGATATAAAATTGCCAAAACGGGTATCCTTACAGAAGGGCGTTTCCACCACGGTTTCCCGTCATTATCCATCCAGGGTTCATGCTGAGTTCCATTTTGATCGTCCGGATTACTGTTCTCACCTAATAACGGCGTTGTGATGCCATCATCTCCGAACAGTCTGGTGGTTTCTGTCGGCACAGCAGCAGCGCTCGCAGCTGGTATCCTCGAAGTAGATTGCGGCCTGGAGGAATGAGGCGAGGCAGCAGAAGAAGAAACTACCCATCGAACTGTCTCATCTTCCTCTGCTGCAAGTGTAGCCTCCGCTTCCATTGGTGCGGAGGAAGCTAAATGAAGGCGGGGATATCGGGAATATCTCAACCGGTCTCGGCTCGTTGGGTTCAAGGATACATGTAAGGATAGTAATGCGTAGCGGCTAGAAAGAATAGGAACAGTTCTCTCACAACAATGGAGAAAAAAACAATATCGGGAATGCTGCAATCGTGTCTTTGCTAGACGAAAATCATCAGGCCATATGTAACTGGGAAATGCCAGATCATAAATAATGTTTGCTGGATACTGAGCTGGGAGGGCAGCACTAAATATTTATCCGGGGAGCCGCGGCTGGGCGTTGATTGATTTCTAAGCTCTCTGATAACAAACCACCAAAGAATTAACGTGCTATCCTCAATATCGGATATCTTGACTATCCTATCCAAAGCCTGAAACTCGCTGCAAAACATGCTCCCGACATCCAAGAAAAGTTGCCGCCAGCCGATTGGTCCGAACCAGCGGGTCGCCGAACGGGATAGGAGAAACCTTGGAGCCCGAAGACATTCATTACTTCATGCCCTTCGTTAATCCAGATCATAAATTCAAATGCGCGCGGGGATTAGGTGAATTATGCATATTATCGGTGATATCGTGTTATTTAACTGCGCCTAACTCCCTCGTTGTGTTTGACGGTCTGGGGAAGGTGTACAGACTAGAAGCAGGGCTTCAGCCCGAAATAGACTCGAAATCCGGAGGTTCCGATGTAGAAGAGAGCGGGCAATCCGATTTTGAACATGCTCGGAATATGCCTTGAAATCACTTTCTGGCGCGGCATGGGTACCAGAGAGTGAGGCGTAAAACGGGTTGGAAGGGTTGGTCGAAGAAGAAAGTAGTTATTTATATTTATATGGCAAAAGTGTCAAAGCGAGAAAAACGACAATCCTAACCCAAATCGTCTATTTATCCATCCATAGCTAACTAACTTATACATAAAAATAAATATACAAGTTACACCCAAACGTCACTATTATATATTTATATTCCAAGAACCTCCTCCAGCCATGACACAACCAATCCCCAGGACCACGAAGCAGTGGAGTCTCACCAGCCAGAATGGCTTTGCATCTCTTAAATTCACAGAGGAGCCAGTGCCTGAGCTTGAAGATCATCAGGTTTTGGTAAAACGTAAGTTGATTACGCACTTCCTTTAGCCATGAGGCGCGGGCACGAGGGAAAAGAAGCAAAGCCTGCCATGAAAGCGGAGGAGGAGGGGAATAAAAATGGCACCAGCTAAAACAAGTTGTTCTATATAAATAGTCCAAGGAGCGGCTCTAAATGTATCGTTCACGTCACTCCCACCCTTAAGACTTTCTCTCTCTGTTAACCAACAAAATTAGGCCCGGGACCTCCTCATTCTGCACGGGGTCTATCCAATTCTTATTCGACCCAACGTAGTCCCTGGCTCCGACGGCGCCGGCACAATCCTTGCCGTTGGCAAAAATGTCACCCGCTTCAAGCCAGGCGACAAGGTCACAACAACTATCAACCAAGCACACATTGCAGGTCCAATGACTGTACAAGCATCACGATCCGGGCTGGGCGGCACCTACCATGGCACTCTACGTACCGTGGGCGCGTTTGACGAGCAGGGACTCGTCGCGATGCCTAAGGGCCTAAGCTTCACTGAAGCCGCGACGCTCGGCTGCGCAGGGCTGACGGCCTGGAACGCCCTATTCGGATTGGCTGGGAAGCAGGTTATGCCGGGCCAGTGGGTGCTGACGCAGGGCACTGGGGGGGTGAGTTTGTTTGCGATTCAGTTTGCGAAGGCTGTGGGTGCCAAGGTGATTGCGACGACGGGGTCGGCGGAGAAGGTGGGCTTGCTGGAGAAGCTGGGGGCAGATCATATTATCAACTACCAGGAGACGGCCGAGTGGGGCGTTGCGGCGAAGGCGTTGACGCCTGGCGGGCTTGGGGTTGATATTGTTGTGGACGTCGTAGGCGCGGCGACGCTTAAGCAGAGTGTTGCGAGTGTGAAGCTGGATGGAATTGTCAATATGATTGGGTTTATGGCTCCGCCACAACCTGGGGAAGGGGATCCGATGCCTGGGCTGATTGATGTTTTAATGGGCGGGTTTACGGCACGGGGAGTCTGGACTGGAAGTAGGCTGCAGATGGACGAGATGTGCAGGGCCATCGAGGCTAATGTCGATAAGCTGCGTCCTGTGTTGGATTCGAAGGTCTTTACTCTCGAGCAGACTAGGGAGGCGTACGAGTATCTGGCGTCTCGGAAGCACAAGGGGAAGGTGGCTATTGAAATATCCTAGGGTTTGTGTAATATCAGAGAGGTGAACTATTCGAACGCAATACTCGGGACAATAGGAAGAAACATTTCTCTATTTGAAGTATAAGAAAGTGATTCGTTGCTGAAGGACCCCTTCTCGTTGTTAGAGTTGGGGCAAAGAGGGATTAACATGGGTTGAATAGTAAATCCAATGGATCATAACTACCTCCGCACCCAGTGTAGATAGGAGTTCATTTCCGTTTAACAGGTACTGATATATAAGGATCAGGTCATGTGCACGTTGGTAATTGACATCGATAAATTTAATACGACATCCTTCCATTGAACACTGGGGTATATTTAATTAATATACATATTTTAGATAAAACAAAAAAGTGGAAATGATCCTCGGCGACAAATTCGCGCGTCTAACATAACACACAAATTTTTAAAATCGCGCACACATATAAGAATACATGCATGTAAAGCGTAACGAATTCACGAGCAAATCGAAACATTATTCCCCCACTCCACTTATCGTACAAGATTCGCGAGCTCAGGCCCCGCGAAATACTTCTTCTGCTCCAGACACCTTTCGCTCGTACAGCCCTGGCACCGGAGCGTCATCTGGCGCGAACAAGTTTCTCCGCTGCGCAAATGGGCCGCAGCAATGTCCGCAAGACCCTGGATGAAGATCGGGTTCCCGTTCAGGCTCTCAACTCGCTTGACGCCGGGGCTGTTCGCGTCGTGGATGACTTCCTGGTCCAGTTCGAAAAGGGTTTCGATGTGGTCGCTGGTAAAGGCGATAGGAACCAGAAGAAGGTCCGTTTGTCCCTTTTTCACGTAGTTTTGAACTGTATCACTGGTTTGGGCTCCTAGCCAGGCTGAGGGGCCGACTTGAGATTGCCAGCAGAGGCGGTACGGGTTTGAGAAATTCAGTCGCTGCATGACTGCGTAGACGGTTGCGGAGACTTCTGCTGCATATGGATCACCTGCATCTTCAAGTCAATGTACTATTCTGTTATCGTGTGGCTTTTTTATGCAAATGCCATACCTCGATTTACAACGCTCATCGGCAAGCTATGAGCAGAGAAGAGGAGAACAACGTCTCTCCTCCGCTCTTCAGGATATGTCGCAAGTTGCTTTTCAATATTCTGAGCGAACGCCTCTACCAAACCGTAATGCGTAGGCCATCGGTCAATGACGCTCCACTGTATGGCTCCCTCCGGTTCCTGTTCCCCAGTCACGCGCTTGCTTTCCAGTCGGTTTCGCCATTTCCACAGTTCGTTCAATGAGCTGCCTGTCGTGGAGCAAGAATATTGCGGGTATTGTGTAAACGCCACTGCACGACCTCCTTTGCCTCCGCCAAATCCATCCTCGAGCATCTGGGCATAGGTAGTTTCTGTCAAAGGGGCTGTGTATCGGAACGCAATGTATGGTTTATGTGGTGCAGTTTCTGGTGATATCTTGTCGAGGATCTTGCACATCTCCTTGCATTGGTACTCAGACCATTTTTTAATCGGCGATCCCCCTCCAATGGCCGCATACTGCTTCTCGATTTTGGGCGTCCTACGATGGGAGATGAGGGGCCCCAGGTATGACTGAAGCCGTCCAAGGGGTATTATGTCGGGATCTGCCTGAAGCACACCACTGCAGTCAGTAAAGATAAAAACAATTAAAATAAAATAAAACATAATGTAAGTTAGTTATCCTTACAAATAGTCTGCTCAAGTAATCGCCAACATCCTTTGTTGTTTGCGGGCCCCCCATGTTCAGGAATACCATAGCAGTCGGCCCCTTCGATCCCGCGGAATCTTGTGTGACAGGCGGAGCACTTGTTGCCATCCCGTGCCGTTGTTGGTCGCCATAGCTCGAAAGCGATACTGACGCCGTGGGCCTCCAATTCGCTCTCTTCACCGCCTTCCTGGGAAGCGCTGTGATGAAAGTTCGTAGGGACATTTCCGAAGCTGGTGTGCTTATATCCCTTGGTAATCAATCCGTTGTAGCAGTAAAATCAGTGTAGAGAGGCCGGGCACCGGGCCAGGTCGTGTAGCGGTGCTAACAATTTCCTGACTAGTAGGGAGGTTGGTCAATTGGATAGGGCGTGTGTCGGCCCTGCGAATGTTAAATGCCGATTCCCGTTGTTGCCGGCAAAATGACTATTCCCAGCCGTGGCCAATCACAAGCCGAGGAAAGCTAATTCAGAGACCTGGTTATCATGTGATCTGGCGTCTCTCCGCGTTTCTTGGCGGCTATTTCGCGCTGACATCACGCAACGGGCGAGATGGAACTACAACAGGCAGAAGCGAGGTCTTGAACAACTACAAGAGCGCGACGTGTTGGGGTTTTGTCAAAAAACACCACAGCAGCATCTTCATCCTTTTTCGTTCCTTTTTCGGTTGTGAACTATCTTACGACCACAATCATCACGAGAGTTTTACGCATTTCACTACCACTCAAAAATGGCCGATGAGACACCTTCTTGGCAGCAAGATGATGCACTCGAGGAGGAGGAAGACGTTGATGAAACGGTACAGTAACTGTCTATGTTTGATAAATCTTATTCCGTGGATCAATTGCTCTCTTCCATACTAAATATTACAATACAGGGCTATAAATCTGTCAAAGATGCTGTCCTTTTCGCCATTGAGATCAGCGAGTCCATGTTGACTCCGCCTCCTGACACAGGCTCCAAGAGAGCTGATAAGGAATCGCCTGCGACTGCTGCTCTGAAATGTGCATATCATTTGATGCAGCAGCGGATAATATCAAACCCCAAGGACATGATTGGCATTCTACTATACGGGACAGAGGAATCCAAGTTTTACGACGATGACGAGAGCGGCCGGGGAAATCTGTCATACCCTCACTGCTATCTATTCACGGATCTTGACGTGCCAGCGGCAGATGACGTAAAAAAGCTTAGGGCATTGGTGCATGACGAGGAGGAGGCAGAACAGATATTGGTCCCGTCAAAGGAACGTGTCTCGATGTCCAATGTGCTATTTTGTGCGAACCAGATATTCAGCTCCAAAGCCCCCAATTTCTCCTCCAGACGATTATTCATTGTGACAGACAATGACGACCCTCATTCCAAAGACAAGGGACTGAGGTCCGCCGCAACTGTTCGCGCGAAGGATTTATACGATCTTGGCGTGACTATCGAGCTCTTTCCAATATCCCGGCCAAACCAGGAATTCGACAGATCGAAGTTTTTTGATGTATGTGTGTAATGGCTTCCCTCCATTCACGTGAACTTCCTAGCTAACATACAGACTAGGACATTGTATACAAATCGTCTCCGACAGATCCAGAAGCGCCAGCCTTCCCCACGGGCCAAACAAAAACCTCAACCTCAGGCGGCGATGGCATATCACTTCTAAAATCATTATTATCTTCGATTAACTCCAAATCGGTACCCCGTAGAGCACTATTCTCAAACGTACCATTGGAAATAGGGCCAGAGTTCAAAATTTCCGTCACCGGCTATCTAATATTCAAGCGTCAAGAACCTGCGCGGAGTTGCTACGTGTGGCTAGGGGGAGAGGAGCCGCAAATAGCCAAGGGCATCACTACCCAAATGGCTGACGATTCTGCACGAGAAGTGGAAAAGTGGGAGATCAGGAAAGCATATAAATTCGGTGGGGAACAAATCTCCTTTACTCAAGAAGAGCAGGCAGCGCTGCGAAATTTCGGTGAGCCTACGATTCGCATCATCGGATTCAAACCACTTTCCGCCCTCCCAATATGGGCCTCTATGAAACACCCAACTTTCATATATCCATCCGAGGAAGGGTATGTCGGATCCACACGCGTCTTCTCCGCACTTTATCAGACGCTTTTAAAGAAGGAGAAACTAGCACTTGTATGGTTCGTGCCTCGTAAAAACGCAGCTCCCGTTATGGCTGCTATGATTCCCGGCACTGCGAAGCTAGATGAAGACGGCGAAGAAATTATCCCGCAGGGCATGTGGATCTTGCCTCTCCCATTTGCAGACGATATCCGACAAAATCCAGAAACGAATCTCATCACGGCTCCAGACGAATTAGTTGATAAAATGCGCACGGTCATCCAATTACTTCAATTGCCCAAGGCACAATATGACCCCCAGAAATACCCAAATCCTTGTAAGTTGCACACCGATTTATTTATTTAGCTTGATTTTACTACACTGATTCAGCTAACTATTCATTACTCGAATCAGCTTTACAATGGCACTATCGCATTTTGCAAGCCCTGGCTCTCGACGAGGACCTACCAGAACAGCCAGAAGACAAAACGATACCAAAATACCGTCAAATCGACAAGGTTTGTTTCGCCCTTTTCTCCTCTAGGGAAAAGCTCCCCTTGTTAACTAGACTCCTCACAGCGCGCTGGTGAACACGTGATAGCCTGGGGTGAAGAATTAGAAGCCCAACATCTGATACTCGAAGCAAAACAACCAGCAACTTCCACCCTCGTCAAACGACCAGCAAGTAGGGCTCAAGAACAAGTCAATGGGGGGTCACGGCCCAGCAAAAAGGTGAAAACCAGCTCTGATGCCACGGGCGCCGATGAGGAGGTGAGATTACACTACGAGAAGGGAGTGTTGAATAGGGTGAGTTGATTCGTTAGACTTTTTATCTATTTGTTTATTTTTGTTTCTTCATATCTCTGCCCGCCTCCACTAGCTCATGTTTAGTCGTCTTCAAACTAACTAATACGGCAATGAATGCTGTAGTTGACTGTGGCTGTCCTTAAGGACTACCTTCAGTCCCAGAATCTGTCTACGACGGGTAAAAAGGCCGATTTGGTTGAGAGGGTGGAAGAATTTTTGGAGCAGAAATGACGTTTAGAGCTGGGATCCACTATCGTCGACTACTGCTCTTATTATATTGGGGTATTCTAACTTTTACCCGGTCCGTTCTATCTCTGCGAGTTTCCTTTACTTTGGAGTTTTGGAATCCCTGATTTATTATTTTGCGTCTTTCCCTGTTAGTTTATCGTGTGTTAGTTTTGGCTTTAAAAAAATCCATGACTGGTATGAGAACGAAAACGCAAGGCAGCTTTTACGGAATTATGGGAGTTATCTAGGTATTTTTCCTATTCATTCCAGTTATTGATATTTATTTCTTTTAGGATTACTTTTCCGCTGTCTGGCCAAATGAATTTATATTGGGTATCCAACCGTTCTGCTCTTTTCTATAATTTCCCCCGATGAGTCCAAGCTATGCAAGCTATTAAAATCCCAACTAACATTATTGCTACGACGACATACGTTGCCCATGAACAGTCTTTATGCTCTACCTTGAATCAAAAAGCTCTATCCACGTGCCAATACACGTATGATGATAAGCTGAAGGCAAGCAGATAGCGGGCCGGGAGAACACTCCACCCTCGTTGTTCCTGCGAAACAACACCACCACCACAACGCGCATTTGTGGCTCACAAGGACTGTTTTGCTTAACGAATCGAACTAGAAGGGTCCCCCCCCCCTTCCCCCCCCCAAAAAAAAGAAAAGAAAAGAAGAAAGAAAAAAAGAGCATTACATATACATGCTCGCTTAAGCACGACTCAATTCGAGACGCCGATAGCAGGCTTGTCAGAGCCCAGCCGCGCCTCAGTATGCAAAACACGAGGTTTAGCTCAGTCTGGCAGGCGATCAGCGGGGAGCTTCTTCGCTCTGCTGGACGAGTGCTAGCTATGCCAGCCCCACGCATACGGGTTTGCGGAGCCTTCTAACGGGATACTGCAAAGGAGCGACCAGCGTTCCAATTGATTTTAAGATTAACTAGGGGCCGATGCGAGTAGATCGGTAGGGAACTAAAAGCCGGAGCCCGTGTTGCTAAGAAACTACGTATATCTGGAACAGAACAGCGGGTCGATGCCTATTTCTCAGAAATATATGTATATATATTTGAGATAACCCCCGTTAATCTGTTTCGTTTAAACGTTATCGCTTGTCCGTTCTAGGGAGCGAACGATGAATCGATAATACTTGAATCGGATAACCTCTCCCCAGTTATATCACATCGCGCGCCAAAGCGCTCTGATGCCCCTCACCCCTAAACCGGGAAAAACTACAAAATAAATAAATATCACCTCGAAAATGCACCTCTTCAACGGCGGCCTACGCGCCGCGCTGCTGGCACTCTACTTAACCCTCACCGTCGCCCTCGCCGCCATCCCCAGCAGCAAACGCTTCGACCTCTCAAAACCCTCATACAACCTCTTCCGCAGCAAAAGCCTCCACGAGAACCGCGTCCAGCAAAGCTTCGCCTTCGATAACATCAATAGGCGCCTCTTCGTCGCCCAGCTGCGCGACGGCACAGGCGCCACGTCCGGCGACCTCTGCATAACCCAGCTCGACTTCTCCGGCAAGTATCTGGGCCACATGCACCTGAACGGCTTCGGGCACGGTGTCACCTTCGGTGCGCAGGGCACGCGCGACGGCGCGACGTACCTGTGGACCGAAGTCGAGGCCAACGGCAACGGGTACGGCAAGAGGCTGGCGCGCTTCAAATGGAAGCACGGCAACACCTTATCGGCGTCGGCCGCCGCGCTGACGAAATTCACGCCCATAGCGGGCGCGACGGAGCGAGCACACGGCCTTCATCGACCAGCTGGCCAACCGGCTGGTCGTCCGCTATCAGCACAAGGGCGGCAAGCATATCGCCGCCTTCGACCTGGACGCTGCCGCCAGGGGCGACTTTGCGAACCCGCTCGTGAATTTCCCGCAGCCCGTGCTGGATAAGTTCAAGTCCAAGGTGTTCCAGGGGTATGCGGCGCACGGGTCGTACTTGTATATCATGACGGGTACCTCGTATGAGGCCAGTGACGGGGAGGTGAATTCTCAAGTGGCAAGTATTGATATGAATACAGGGAAGATCGTGCAGGGCCCGACGCTGACGAATGCTGGGTCGAGTCTGCCCTTCCGGGAACCGGAGGGCATGGGGGTTTATAAGACGAAGGCTGGTGAGGTGAGGTTCTTCTTGGGCTTTGCGACTGGGAAGAGAGGGGATCGGAGATCGAGTTTGTTTTATAAAGATGCACTGATTTGATTTGTATTGGACGATGACGCGCGTGGCATTTGGGCTTTTTCTTTTTCTTTTTCTTTCTTTCTTTTTTTTCTTTTTTTTTCTTTTTTTTTTTTTCTTTTTTTCCTTTTTTTTTTTTTTTTTTTTTTTTTTTTTTTTTTTTTTGATACTGTAATCTACCGATCCATTTCTATCGTTAACTAATAACCCGCACTCCTTCACTTGATACACCCATAGAAACAAAATCATACTTCACGAGAACTGTCCAAAACAAATACAAAAAACACAGCTATACACCTAGAGCCATGTAAGAGAGCGTCAATAAAATTTATACATAATCGATGAGCTGGCTAGATAAGAAGCCCTCACGTAACTACAAAAAATAATAATAAAATTAAATTAAATAAAATAAAATAAAATACATAAAAAAAACCATTCAATAAACCGCGCTCAATCCGAAAAGAACCCCAGTTACATACATACATACCTACATACATATATACAATACAGTGAAAAGCTCAACAAAGCCATGGAATTAGTAACTATGTAAAGAATAATGATTTAAAAAAAAAAGGGGGAAGAAAACAGCAAGTGAACGTCCGTGGCCCCAGGGACCTTAATTGACTACATCCATACATGCGTAGATCATGAAGTAAAATAAGAAAGAGGGAAAATAAGATGAGGAGGGTTGATCGGGTCAAAAAATGTTCGAACTTATGCATGTATGTATGTACTGTACTATTAATAGTATGTAAAAACCACGCACCGAAAATCTACTGCCAAGAAGGAGATGATAGAATAAAAGAAGGCGCCCAATTTGTTGTTAATTTTTCTTCGACCTGCTCCCTGCAAGAAGATTTTTTGTAAAACCAGAAAAAAAAAAAAAAAAAAAAAAAACCCAGACATTCACTACGCTGCACGAATACAATGGCGACGGTGGAAGTTGTAACATACATAACAGCGGCAGCAGTGAAGGGGGAAAAAAAAAGATGAACCCTTGATAATATTCAAATTCAAAATGGGGTTACAGCACACATCTGTTCGAAACCCCGGTTACTCATGGTATGGCGGCGGAGGGGTGCGCTCATGGGATTGCGATTGCGGCGGCTGCGGCTGTAGTTGTAGTTGCGGTTGCGGTTGTGGCTGAGGCTGCGGAAGGGGATGTTGATGCGGTTGATGTGGTTGATGTGGTTGATGTTGGGGGTACTGCTGCTGCTGCTGCTGATACGGGTGTGCATTCTGCGGGCGAGGGAGGGGAAGTGGTTGGTGGTGCGGTTGGAGCTGTTGTTGATGTTGATGTTGGTGGTGCGTCGCTGGGTGTTGTGAGCCCGGATGGAGTGGTGGAGGTGGAGGTGGCGGGTGTCCGTAAATCGCGTGATGGTAGGGCGGGCCTAGCGCTACATGCCCAATCGGCGCGTGCATGTATTGTGGCGGCGGGGGAGGAGGGCCATGCGCAACATGTGGCGGAGGGCCGTGGGGAGGATAGGGTCCCGGGTGATATGCCATACCTGGTGGTGGGGGCAGGTGCGGATGCGTAGAGGAGAATGGGTCAGGGAGTTCATTTAGATGGGGGATGGAAGGGTAGCGACTTGAGGCGGGGAGGATGCGGCGTGGGAGGTTGGGTAATCCGCGTTGGGAGTCAGGTGGAGGTGGCGGTGGGGCCGGTTGGTGCTGAGTCGGAGGTGGGAGGAAAGACCGCGGGTCTGTTGGCGGTATCATCTGGCCGAGTACAGGCTGGGGAAGTATTGTTCTGTGTAGTCCGCGGGAATGTTGGTCTGTTGACAGTCGTGGTGGTTGATGCTGAAGTGGAGGGTGATATGGCTGCGGGGGAAGCTCTTGAGTAACACCAGGAAGGTTGCGGAAGGGCGCAAGCTGCGGGCCTGGTAAGGGAGGCCCATATGCGGGCTGTTGCGCTGGCCGCTGGCCAATGTCTCCCATAGCGACATCGGCAAGAGTACTCAGCGCCGTAGGAGGTTCTACAGGCATTGCATTAGAAGGTTTCCCCTCAGACGTCCGATCTTCTTCGCGCTGGCAAAGTTCGGTTAACGCCTCCGTAAGCTGTGAGATTCTGTCGCTGACAAGCACTGGTGGCCGTGCTTCTTGGGTTATCTCCTTTATTTGAGGAGAAATATCATTTTCGATTTTCGCTCGCTGTATAAAGTCTTCCCACCCATAAGCAGCCCGTTCATAGAGTGCGGCACCCTTGGGGTCTCTGACAAAAGAACTATTGAATCCGCGAACAGAACGTCGACGAGGAGCAATGTCTGCTTCTGATCCTGATTCGTCGGTCTGTAATTTTTCGTAAGTTTTTTGTTCTCTCCATATTCTAAACTGCCCATCTCAGGGTTTCCAATGGAGCCTTACCTCAGTGTGGTCGTCGTCCTCTGCCTGGCGACACTGTTCCACAAAGGCCATATAGCTCCCTTGAGCAGCGAGGAGATGCTCCTCTCTGATATGTCGGGACTTATCCTAGTGAAAGTTAGATCTTTGCAAGTTTGAAAAGGAAAGCAGCGGGGGAACCAGTAGCACTTACATGGAAGTTACTATTGACCCGTTCCTTGTTAGCCTCGAGTAAGGCATCCGCAGCTTTTGCACGCCAATTATATTCGTTCTCAATCACGTCCAGTCTCTTTTGCAGCCTAGCCTTAAGAGCCTTCATGACTTGATTATATTCAGGGACTGTCGTGTGTGCATTGGCATCTTTAATGAGTTTAGCTTCTGTTCGATTCGCAATGACGGTAAGCGCGGTCCGCTGAGCCGACGCGACTCGACGGAACACCCTATCGAGTTCCTTTTGTCGCTCACGCAGTTGCTTGATGACCGGGCTGGGAGATACGGATATCTCACGATCGATTGGTTGCAGTCGGCCTCCACGGCCGCCTCTTCCAGCACCCCGACCCCGACCACCTCTCCCACGACCGCGAGTCCATCCTCTCCCTCTTGCCCTTCCTCTAAATCCGCCGCGTCCACGACCTCTGCCCGAAACACTTGGCAGTGTGCTGGCAGACAACTCTGCAGTTTCCGACGGGGTTGCAGCTCGGGAGCCTGATACCTCCGTTGGGGTGCCCTCCCTTGCCGCTAAAGGAGATTCCAGCTCTATTGACTGAGCAGGCGAATCCGCATTGCGGATCTTAAGAAGCGGAACTGGTCGCGTGCGCCTGGTTTCCGGGGCCGGTAGGTCTGTGTCACCATCGCCATTTTTATCATCGCCATTTCTCTCGGATGGGGACTGCATCCCATTACCAGAAGAAGTTGACATCTCTATTTTGAAATTTTTCGTGCGTGCGTTTAGGGTTTCTGCTGGCCCAGTAGTCTTGCTAGTGGAATTTCGCTTCCGTGTAGTCACAGGGCTGGCCCGCTTAGTCGCAGATCCAATGGTAGGTGTCTCTGGTATTGTCGCTGTATTTTTCCTTTTTCCAGCGCCGCCGTCTACGGACTTGCTTTTAGGCTTCGAGACCGCCTCAGGGGAAGAAGTTTCGACCTCGGTTTTATATCCAGAGCTCCGACGGCGCCGAGACGAGTCAGTCAAGGTCGATTTAAACGAAAATAATTGCGAATCAGAAATTGATTTCCTGGTGCGTATACTGGGCGATTTAGACGCAGTATCATTCCCATTCACTTCCCCGTCGTCGGAACCAACATGGATCTCGTGAGGCCCATTGAAGTTTGGTTGCTGGATAGCTGAGCCGTCGGGCTCCTCAGGCACTGAATCCATATGATGGAACTTGGAAAGAATCCTAGCAGATTGGCGTGTTGGGCGCGGTGTGTTCGCTTCCGCAATGCCGTTCTCATGTGCGATCTCTTCCTTTGCCTTCCTGACCCTTTTTGCGCGTGGCGTTTGCGGATCCGAGGGTGATTGAACAGGCAGAGGTTCATCATGACTACTACCATTTAATGACTTTGAGCGGCCAATATGAGCACGGGCTTTGCCTCTTGCTCGCGATCGCGAGCCGCCACGGTTTCCACCTCGCGCGCGGCTCGAGGATGAAGTAGATGATACTGGATGACCAGCGGTTAACAGGAGATATTCGCTATTGCGCTCCTGACAGTAATACTCACCCTGAGAAGAATCTACTGCAGATGCACTGCCCAATTCATGAGTTTGGTCCAACTTGCGCTTAAGGCCGGTCATCATGAGCAAGGAGGTAGGGTTCTCAGAGAGTTATCTTTCACACTTTCTGCTGCAGGTTTGGATGAGGTCAGCTCACGTGATCAGGAGAGTTTTCCCAAGTTTGGCGCTGAGAAGAAGTATGAGAAAAAAGGTGAAGAAAGAAAGAGTACAGTTACGACAAAACGCGAGGAAAAATAGAAAACAATGAAAAAGAACGAGGTAGGGAGTAAGGAGTAAGAAAAGAGGCGGACCAAGAAATCCAAAGAAAATTACAACGGGCGCTTTCAGTGAATAATCACTTCAGTAAAAGTAGCGGCGCATCCAAGTTGTTAGCAAGAAGAAGACAAGGAACGGTTTGGCGTGGTAGATTTCGCAAACAGCCACAAAAATGATCAGCAATCGAGAAAGGTCCAAAAGATTAAATAGGTAGAACGACAAGGAACTGAAACACCCGAAAGGATAGGAGAAAAAAAAAGGAAATATTACAGTAGAGAGGATGAAACAACACCACTACTCTCACTCAAAAATAAAATAAACACACAGCTAAATTAGGCCCCGGCGATGTAGTAAGCAGGAGGAGTTCTTTAAAATAAAAAAGAGCAGCGAGAGAAAACCGAGACGAAAAGAAGAAAAAAGCGACAAAGACTTGATTTTCCTCACATTCTCATTGGTCGATGAGTTTTGGGGGGGGGGGGCGATGGTTTAGATTTTTCAATATTTCACAGGGTTTTTTTTAGTTTTTTTTGCTGCTGCGGGTTTTGGTGGAGAAGGAGGAGTAGTAGTAAGGTAGTTTTATACTACTCAGTAGACTGGCTGGCCCCCCAGTCAGAATAAAGAAAATACGAAAAGCAAGGAATCGGGGGAACAAGTAAGGCAGGGGAGGAGGAATCAAGCAGGAGATGTGAATTTCATAGAAGAAGAAGATAAGATAGATTTCTTTCTCTCTGGTTTGCTCTAGGAAGAAGGTTGAGGTTGAGCGTAATAATAACGGTTGTTGCTTCACAACAGAATTTATTAGGCTTAAAAGGGAAAGGAAAGAGAAAAAGGAAAAAAAAATCATACCACAAGTAAAAAGCAACAACGCACACAAAAGCGATCACTGTCAAGGCGGGCCTCGTAGGTAGTTTACTGGTCATGCATCCATTGCATAAGTGGAAAAAGTAGGCGGGACAAGACTGGGAGGAAAAGGGTTTTTTTGATTATTATCAAGAAAGAAGTTTCCAAGTAGAAGCAACCGGGGATGCGGATGAATAACGTAGTAAGCAAACTCCCTCACTCTCACCCTTTCCAGCTATTGCCTTCCCCAGCACGAAGATGATGGCGATATAATATTCAAGCAATCTACTCCGTATTTTCCGTATAACATAACTACAGCGTAAGGGTTAGTTAGGAGTTAAGGGGGGGGGGGGGGGAGGAGGAAAAAGTTGGATAAAAAAGAGGAAATTTTCCACCACACAAGCCGGAACTTATTAGGGTAAGTTATGTATTATTACCGCTGCAAACCATCCGGGGGGGTGTCTGTACGGTACGTACGGTAACATACATTATATTTTACCCGGCCCCCCCCCCCACCCCCTGCACATCCATTAAACCGTTGCCAGTTAACTCGGAGTTAGTGCACGCTGGGGCAGCGGTGATTGGCTGGAACAGCTTGTCCTGCGAGTTTAAGTTGGTGGTGGTGGAGTTTGGAAAACCTAACCTAACCTAACCTAACCTAACCTAACCCTGCTTGCTGCTGCTGCTGAGATATATATACTCCGTATATACGAACTGAACTGGCTGACTGGAGAATGAAGTAACTACAGTACGGAGTAAAAAGGAATTAGAGAGGAGTATTTGAGAGACAGAGTTGTGTATTGTATTGTATGCCATGATGAATATTATAAATGTATTTGGAGTGTTTGTTTCATGGTTAAAAAAAAAAAGAATCTCTCAAGTCTCAACTGATCACCAGCAGTGTAAGTTACTCCGTAAAAACATTAGAATAGACAATAGCAAATCTCTGACCATTTAAATGCCTGCCACATAAACTCCATACATACATAGTTACGATAACAACCTACAGATGTACAGAGTAGTTCCACTGTGGACATTTCAAAATCTCCCCCTCGAAATTCCTACCTCTGCAGTCTATTACGCAGTTGATTCACTCCCTTCCTTCCCGCTCCTCCTCCTCCTCCCGCTTTTCTAGCCCTTGATGAGCTGCTCATAGTTTTACTTACGCAGTACATCCTAACTACATCCTTGTCATTTTTGACAATCACAAAGCAATCATTTGTATTTTTTGACAAATATATGACGCCTTTAAAAAAATATATATATATAAAATAAAGAAAAGAAAAAGAAAAAGGAAAAGAACTCTGTCAGTGCAACTAATCTGTAATAATATCTGTGTAGAGTAGCTAGCTAGGAGTTAACTAGCATAGCATAACCAATATTGCAATAATAATAATAAGAATAAGAATAATAATAATAATAATAATAATACTGAACAGCATGGCCATTGAAGCAGAGATACATTTGTTTATGTCTTCCTCCTCCCCCCCAGCAGGTGTTAAAAGTGATGAGCACAACATATTTGTATACCTTGCTTGCATACTACTACTGCGTAATGTTGACTTGTTTGTGCTCATGAATCATACCCAAGATCTGTGTGTCCTTGCAATCTAGGTTATTTATCTAGCACACACAAATAAAGTAATTATTTACAAAAGTCAATGATATCATGAAAAATTTGAATGTTTTAAATTTTATGTCTTGGAAAACTGCATTTTTGTCAGGTTGGGATAAAACCACTCTATTTTTTCTACAGTCTGTCTGTCTGTCTGTCTGTCTGTCTGTCCATTTTGATTGATAAATGTATACTATACTGTTTCAATTGTCCGAGTAAATAATTCGAAAATAAAATAATAATAATAATAATAAGAGATAAAAAAAAACAAAAATAAGAACCTCTCAGATATCAATCGTAAATCTACCGTATTATACATATCCAAAATCCAAAGCAATTACTTCCGCCCCTACTCCCTCTCCCCTTATCCCCCATCTCTCCCAACAGAACCAGAACCAGAACCAGATCCAGATCCTTTACTCGACTTCCTCTTCCCATAATCCACCCAACTCCCCCTATTCCCCGCAGCAAGCACAAACCCCGGAATCGGCAGCGGCAACGCCAACCATCATCATCCCTACAATCCTCCCTCTCCCTCTCCCTCTCCCTCTCCCTCTCCCTCTCCCTCTCCCTCACCCTCTCCCTCTCCTCGTACGTATCGTTCTTACAAACATTCTTAAGAGTGTC